>NC_048421.1:451874-453378 GCF_013103735.1 Etheostoma cragini | reverse complement strand
ATATATATACAGTATATAGAGTCAATAACACCAATACTTGGTACATAGTGATGTAAATGTCTTTATAGCCAAAGGTTGTTATGATCTTTATACGGTCTTTTTCTGTCTATACTGTATTCTTCTTGCTATAGCATAAAGTCTATAGTACAGAATATATAGAATATAATATATAGTAAATAGTCTATAGTATGTAGTCTATAGTATATTATATATGCTGTATAATATGTAGTAAACGGCCTATAGTATATTATATATGGTGTATAATATATAGTATACGGTGTATAGTATATAATATACATAATATATAGTATGTAGTCTGTAGTCTATAATATATATGGTGTATAATATATAGTCTGTAGTATGTTATATATGGTATATAATATGTAGTTTGTAATATATAGTATATAGTCCATAGTAAATAATATATAGTATATAATATATAGTATGTAGTATACTTGGAGCATGCCCAGCTTTTTTGTAATGCTTTAAGGGGTTATGTAATAAATGAGACGCGGAAAGTAGGCAAGAAAAATGTACTTTTATTCAATATTTGCTTTCAGGTACTTTCTACGAGATGGTGAACGTCTATTTTTATCCTCCTATCAGAGGCCACGCTCAAACTCCGAGGATCCCATGAAAACGGCAAAAAAAGAAACTAAAGCAACAAAAAATTTGACTTCTTTTCTGTTGAGGTACTTGTACTTCGATGGCGTTTTCCCACCGGGAACCACCCGACCTCGCTCCGAACGCGTGAAACACGGACATGGTGACAGCGGTGTGTGTGTGTGTGTGTGTGTGTGTGTGTGTGTATGTGATGCAACGAGGCGCCCGTCGGCGTGGGAACGAGAGCAGCATCCAGAAAAGCTTCACGATACGGTGAAAAAGAGGAAAAAATAAAAAGTCAAAAACATTGACTTATTGTCTGATACGAAACTTATCGGAAGGTAAAAACAATCATAAAAATATGAATGACTGTTTATTTTAGCTTAGACGTCACGATTTTTCAATGCTTTGGGTGTTTTTTTAATGTTTTTTTTACAAAGTTATTTGATAAACTGTATATTTATGTATATGTATGTATATTTATGATATTTCTAAGGCCCATTTTTTGTGATAAAAAAACTGAAAACGGGTCAAATTTGAAAGCCTTCATCATTATTATTATTAATAAGAAGAAAAATTAGAGGGGGAGGGGGGACGTGGTGCCCAGTCCTGAGACATAACACTGATACCCCACTGGTCCACCAGAGGAGCAGCCCCCCCATCGTTCTTCTTTTATTCTCTTGTATATTAGCATCTCAGAACTGTGAAAAGAGACTAAAATGTTGATAGAAAGCTCCAAAAAATGCAACAAAGTGCATGAAGCGGACAAAAAAGCGTCTGTTGAAGTATTTCCTGGTAAGATACCTGTACTTGTAAGATAATTGTACTTCCAGGTCCTGCTGAGTACTCTCAGGTCCTGCTGAGTACTCTCAGGTCCTGCTGAGTACTTCCAGGTCCTGCT
>NC_048421.1:449896-451774 GCF_013103735.1 Etheostoma cragini | reverse complement strand
GTTTGTCCATTTATTTATACTTTTAGTTATAACTATTATATTCATGTTCCCAGGTGCGAACCCTCCTCCAGGTGTTCGCTGACCAGGTGATGTTACCTGAAATGTCTCAGGAAGTCTGAATGCACCTGAATGGATGCGCTGTGATCTCTGTACCAACTCACTGATTCATTGACTGTTTCTGGACTTCGTGGATCCCAAATAGTGAAATAGTCGTTCCAGCTGCAGATTACCCAGAATCCTCGGGAACAGTCAACGCCAGAGGAGGAATATGAACGATCATCACAAACCTTCGGGATTAGATCTGTAAATTCTGGATATTGTCCGTTTTCAGTAAAAGCAAGGAGTAACAGATAAAACAAAAGAGAGGGAGAAAGACAGAGAGACAGAGCGAGGGATGTAAAGAGAGAGTATTTGATAATATGTACAGTTTAATGATGAGAAGGTGTGAATTCATAAGTAGGCCTATTTCAGTTATTTGTTTAAAACGCAGTAAAAACTACCAAAAAAAAGTATAAAGAAACAAAAGACATGAAGTACTGCGTGTACATCCGCTACACAAACACAACTGCACACATCACCACAGAAGTAACTTTAAAACAACATTAAACCGAGTTACTGCACAGGAAACGAAGCACTTTATTCTCCACTTAAGGCTTTTATTTTGAAACCAACCCGGACGTAAGCTGTCAGCTGTTGCGGGTAGATAGTGCTGTTCGCGTGGGGCGCGATGCACCTCAGTGTGTGCGCGTGTGTGTCCGGGTGAACACGCACCGGCCGTCCCTCTGAAACCACTTTATCATTTTTGATTTCTAACTTTTTAACCGTAGTGAGTCCAGAGAGGCGCCATGATGGATCTGGAGCCGGCCGTCGTCATCCCCGCCCTCGTCCTCACCGTCCTCGCGCTCTACCTGGCCTCGTCCTACCTGACCAGGAAGCCCGACGCCTCCGGCTCCGCGGCCGGGAAGAAGAAGCCTAAAGTCGGCTACGGAGACGAGGTCCCCCCGTCCAGAGCTCTGGCTCCGCGGGTCCCGGAGCAGACGATCCCCGTTAAGGTAACACTCACCTGGCGCCGCTTTAACGGTAGATTCCGTTATTTTATCCGATCAAATCCCACGAAATAAAAGACAGAAGTTACTCATCAGCTGCTGAAGGCTCTGGGATCGAAGATCGATCGATTCTGATCAGTTTATCGGTGTTTGTCTCTAATTAAAGCGACATGGAAGTTATCAGAAAGTCACATTTTATTTTTATTTTTGTGTTTTGATTATTATTTACCATTTATTTAGGCCTACTCATTATTTATATGTTTACTATTTATTTAAATTATTTTACTGTTTATTTATGTATTTATTTACTTTATTTTATGTACTATTTATTTAAAAGATTTGTCTATTTATTTATGCATTTATTTACTATACTTTTTGTACTATTTATTTATGTACTATATTAATTAATTTATTTTATTTATTTACTTTTTACTATTTATGTATTTATTTACTTTTTTAATATATGTGTTTATTTACTATATTTATGTTGTGTTATTTATTTATTTACTATTGTTTATGTATTTGAATTTTAGATCATTCTTTTTATTTTTATTTTTGTGCCAAAACACGTTCTCTACATAGCTATATAGCAGAGGACTTTTACATTTTAACATTTTTTCCAAAGTTTTGATGCTTTTTCTTCTACATATCAGCACCAACTTATATAGTTTTACACTTATTCTTGGAATTAATTGTCAATAAGCTTTCTTTTTAGGAAATTGTACCTAATTCTTCAGTTAAAAAAGCGGGAATTATTAATTATCTAGAGTAATATTAAAAGGAGTCATTTTATTCTGAACTAACAGTACTGTTACTTATATTTCTGTCTACT
>NC_048421.1:449217-449818 GCF_013103735.1 Etheostoma cragini | reverse complement strand
CCCCCCCCCCCCCCCCCCCCCGCGATTCTGAGTCAGCAGTTAAAATAATCCATTATGTAAAGACTCTCTTTATCTGAGACATTATATAAATATGTAATGTAATATAAACATAATATAGTATGGTATAATATAATGTAATGTATAATATATATTATAATATAAACATAATGTAATGTAATATAATATATATTATAATTTAGTGTAATATAATATAAATAGAGATTATCTGAGTGATGGATTATCTCCGTCTCGTAACCAATGGAGGAAGTACTTTGATATTTGCGTGCTGAGTTCAAGGTCCACCCGTTTATGTCCGACGTTCGGCCGCCGGCGCCCAAACATGGCCGGCGGAGTCCGCTCGCCCGGGTCTGGATTTGCATGTCCCCCCCCCCCCCGGTGACGGAGCGGGTGGAGGAGCGCCGTGTCCGCCGGCCTCAGTATTTGAATGTGAGCCGTTATTATCTCGCATGCAAATACGTTTAGTTCCTGCAGCAGGAAGCAGTTCACCTCCAGGAGTCTAGGGAGTACTCAGCAGGACCTGGAAGTACTCAGCAGGACCTGGAAGTACTCAGCAGGACCTGAGAGTACTCAGCAGGACCTG
>NC_048421.1:448383-449117 GCF_013103735.1 Etheostoma cragini | reverse complement strand
CACACACACACACACACACACACACACACACACAGTCCCACAGTTTTGTGTTGACTTCGCAATATTCAGAAATCTTAATTTTAACAAAGATTTTACTATAAATAATCAGTTTCAGTAACTTACTACTACATGTAAAAATACTACTAATAATAATACTACTACTACCACCAATAATACTACTACTAATACTAACAATACTACTACTACTAATACTAACAATAATACTACTACTACTACTACTACTAAGTTTCAGCACATACGTCAGAGTCTGAGTCCGACGAGCTGGAGGAAGATGAAGACGAGGAGTCGCTGGAGCTGTCCGACGCGATGCCTGTGGACTCCTGCAGGTCCACTTTGTCCGCCAGCGCCGCCAGCTCGGGCCGCTCCTGCTTCAAGATCCTGGACCCGCCGGGAGAGAAACGCTTAAAATCCTCCTCAGAGGGCTCTGGACCAGGACTAAACTGGACCAGGGTGTTCCTAGTGTGGACCCTGCGGTCCACATCAGCCAGACGACCACATTCACATGTTCTGGTTGGACCCCGACCGATGAAGGGTTTAAAGCCCGATACCAATATTTTGGTTAATTAAAAACCCAATATGCCGATACATAAAAAATCCAGAAACACGTTACAAAAACAAACAGATTTCCAACATTAGTTATTTGTAAGATCCTACGAAAATAACATGATAATTTGTTGACGTTGTAGAGCATCCTCTGGTGGACAGACTATGTA
>NC_048421.1:448115-448373 GCF_013103735.1 Etheostoma cragini | reverse complement strand
CCCGGGGGGGGGCGGGGGGGGAGACAGCGTGACACACTCAGGACAACCATCAGGGCTTCACATGGCTAGTAGATTTAAAGGTACGAGCCAATCAGATTTCCCCCTAGAGCCCGACCGATACTAATATTTGCTTATTTAAAAATCTGATATTCCAATTTATATATATATATATATATTTATTGACGTTGTAGAGCGTCCTCTGGTGGACAGACTATGTAACACCATCACTAACAGGGACGTTGTAGAGCGTCCTCTGGT
>NC_048421.1:441366-448015 GCF_013103735.1 Etheostoma cragini | reverse complement strand
TCTGGTGGGGATATGCTGCTCTATACACGCTAAAAGTAGTGATTATTTACATGGAGTCTGGTGGAGATATGCTGCTCTGTTGGAGCCATTACAACACTTTGTTTTGTTTATATATCATGTATAAATTCTGCAATTGTATGTTTGAGCACTGCGCATTGCCTTGGAAGGCATAAAGGTAATCAACCCCAGGTATACAGGTGTTTGCTCCAAAGTTAAATTCCTCGTATGTGCCCTCATACCTGGCAAATCAAGCTGGTTCTGGTATCTTTTATATAATGACACTTCATTCAGTACTTTTGCACATTGTTGTTTGTTTGCTTGTCGCTTGGTTTGTTGTTGTTGTTGTTTTTTACTGTAGAAACATGCTGCTGTAACAGGGAATTTCCCCATTAAGGGATAAATAAAGTATTATCTTATCTTATTACTAAGAAGTAGAGGAAGATGCGTCTCCACTGACCAGGCACAAAGACGGTTTCCCCGGGTCTCTGCAGGATCTCCAGCGGCGTGAACTCGGGGGGCCAGTTGGGCTGCTGCGTTCGGGGGTAGATGACGTTGAACCAGGTGATAGCCTCGTCCTGCTGGTTGCCCCCCTCCTCTCGGGACACCTTGATCAGCTCGCGGGGGGTGCTGGTGGGGAACAGGCACCACCTCTTGTGTCCCTGGACCAGGGCGTTCCAGGCGCTGGTGCCCAGCGGGTCGATGTGGATCCCGGTCCCGGAGCGGGCCGGGCCCATCACGAACCACCTGGGGGGAGACAAAACATACGTCACGAGGCCTGGAGACAAGAGACAAACACACACAGACAGAGAGAGAGACACACAGAGAGAGAGAGAGAGATTCAGAGAGAGATTCAGAGAGAGAGACATGAGAGAGTGTGTGTGTCACAGAGAGAGAGACACACACACACACACAGAGAGAGAGAGATTCAGAGAGAGACACAGAGAGAGAGACATGAGAGAGAGACATGAGAGAGTGTGTGTGTCACAGAGAGAGAGAGACACACACACACACACACACACACACACACACACAGAGATAGAGACACACACAAAGCAAGACACAGAAAGAATCTCACAGAGCGAGCAAGACACACACACACACACACACACACACAGAGAGAGAGACACACACAGGAAACAGAAAAAGAGAGAGTGAGACACACACACTAACACACAGAGAGAGACACACACAGAGACAGAGAGAGACACACACAGAGACAGAGAGAGAGTGAGAGACAGAGAGCCTCATGTAGACTGAGACCTGTATGGCGGTCTGCGCTTCTCTCCTGCAAACTGGAACAGGTCGTCCCTGAAGAAGACCGGGACCTGGTAGTCGTCCAGCAGCTTCCTGCGCTTGGTGTGCTCCCCGTAGCTGCTGTCGAAGATGTAGAGTGGGCTGTCGTCCCGCGTGCTCTCCAGGTACTCCATGTAGTACTTCATCTTCATCTTCACCGAGTACCCGTCGTTGTCCTCCCCGCACTTGAACTTCTGGTTGCGGTACTTGCGTTTGAGGCGCTCCAGGGTCCACTTGTCGCGGGCGGGCCAGGTCTCCTGCGAGTTCAGCAGGACGACGGGCTTGTAGGGACGCTCGAAGCGCCGGATGAACTCCTCGGGACTGAGGTGGCGCGTGTCCACTCGCTCCACGTTGTCCTGGGACACACAACGAGTCAGTTACAGGACGCCTACCTGATGTGAGTCACAGGGATGCCAACGCTAACGGGAGACTTCTGTAACGTCAATACAGTAAGAGAGAGAAGGAGGAAAGAAAGAAAAGGAGAGAGAGAGAAAGGAAGGAAGGGAGGGAGTAGCCTCCGAAACCTCTGTAATGTCAACCCAGTAAGAGAGAAAAGGAAAAAGAAAAGGAGGGAGAGAGAAAGAAAGAAAGAAGAGAGACAAAATGGAGGGAGAGTAAGGAGAGAGAGAGAGAGAGAGAGAGAGAGAGAAGTTAGAGAGAAAGGAAAGGAGAAAGGGAGAGAGAAAGACAGGAAGGGAGGGAAAAAGAAGGGAGAAAGAATAAGAGAGAAATGAGAGAAAGAAGGAAAAGAGAAAGAAAGAAAAAAGAGAGAAAGGAGGGAGAGAGAAAAGAGGAAGAAAGAGAAAGATGGGAGAGAGAAAGGAAAGAAAGGAGAGCGATAAGAGGGAGAGAGAAAGAAAGAAAGAAAGAAAGAAAGAAAGAAAGGAGGGAGAGCGTAAGAGAAGGGAGAAAGAAGAGAAAAGGAAGAATGAAAAAGACCAAAAGGAAAGAAAGAGAAGGACTGGAGACAAATGTACAAAAGTATCAGAGTAACGTTACTTCCTCCACGTGTGTTCAGTTATATTAGAGCAGCCATAAAGCAACAGGTAGAGAGTCAAACAAATCCAGCCTGTGACAGATCTGAGTGTAACACCTACTCAGAGTTACATAAATCCAGCCTGTGACAGAACTGAGTGTAACACCTACTCAGAGTTACATAAATCCAGCCTGTGACAGAACTGAGTGTAACACCTACCCGTTGTCTACGTGACAACCTGCACTCATGCTGCTGCGGCTAGAAGGGATACAGCTACGGCCGGAAGCTACGCAAAACGTCGGCTAACATAATAATATGTTACTACTTTCACCCACTGGAAACGCGTGCTCGTTTCTCTTAAGTGTTTTAAAAAAACAAACCCCGATATTGTCTTACACTCAAGTAGTGTTAACAACTAAAGTGAACTGTTGTGTTACCGTAGCTGTATCCCTTCTAGCCTTAACCGCTGCGGCTAGCTCATGTTAGCTTAGCTCTAAATGCTACATCGACAGTTACCTTTACGGTCCGGTGTGACAGGTCGAAAGCCTCATGATAATCGTGTTTTATCCAGTCTAATGAGTCCTTTAGTTCGGGCCTGGCGCTCCGTTTCGCCTCTTTAATCCTCTTCTTACTTTTATGGTTCATTTCTGCTCCCGTGTGTTAGCGCTGCTCAGCTAGCGATCGAGCTAACCCGGAGGTTAGCGCAGACACACATTAACCAGCCTGCGTAACGTTACCTGGCTAACGTTAGCTAGCTAGCTAGCTGTGCTACTGTGACAGTCTCACCTTATTTATTTTAAAAAGACAACAAAACCACAAGTCGGTGTGTGTTTAACACGTCGTCAAATATACACCAAACACTTTTAAAAGCTGCCCGGTCGACACAGTTTTATTAACAGCTAACTAGCTAAGTGGCTAACTGGCTACGCCAGGCAACACAATGCTTGCGAAACTGATTGACAGATGTAGAGCCCGCCCATTATGTCAAGGACTGAACGTTCATTGGCTGCAGCGTCCGCAAAGAACAAAACGGTGATTGGGTGGAATGTAGAGCAAGCCTTCCCGCCTCGCGGTTACGTCTATTTTAATTGGCTGTTAGGAGCGTCCTTCATTTGTGTTGTGGTCTATGCGGAAGTAGACATCAGCGTGGCTTTTAGTGGTGTTTTACGAGTTCCTGTACATAGTTGGCAATGCATTTTAATTAATTCAAGTCTAATTTAAGGGTTTATTATCCTGCATGATGGACCACAGTGAAGCCGAAACTCCTAGCATAGCATACAAAGTGTTCACGTTTGAAGACAACAAGAAGGACACACAGGAGTCCCTTTGTGTGTCCATACCCGAGGTGTGTTAACGTTATTAAAAACATCATGAGACTTCAGATACAGCTGCTGTTTATATATATATATCTGTGTGTGTTATATGTTCAGCATATTATATTAATTAGCTGTGTCTTAGCGTTATAACAGAATCAAGAATCAAGGCGCTAACGCATGAAATATGTTAATTTAAGATAACTAGGTGTGTAGATATACACCTGTTAGTTAGAACAACGTCCAGAGGATAAATGTGTACAATAGAGCCCCCCCCCCCTTCCTTTATTCGGCATTCATCCAAGCAAAGATGTGTTTATTTAGATAAAATGTGAATTTTAATAGCAGCCATTGGTCATATATATATGCGATTGTTAATGTTGTTTAGATAGATGCCAAAAAACATATTTTTAACAAATTGTTAGGTTGCTACACACACGCACAGAGACAGACAGACATACACACACACACACACACACACACACACACACACACACACACACACACACACACAGACACACAGACAGACAGACAGACAGACAGACACATAGCGGCCATTGGTCAAACCATTAAAATGACCCATGGGAATATATATCTGTTAACACAGCCATTGTTAATGTTATTTAGATGCATGCCAAAAAACATGTTTTTAACAAATTGTTAGGTTGCCGCACACACACACAGACAGACAGACAGACGGACACACGCTAACGGAGACAGACACACACACACACACACACACCGACACGCACGCACATGTGCAGACACACACACTAACGGAGACAGACACACACACACACACACACCTGGACAGACACAAAGACACGCACACGTGCAGACAGACAGACACACACACACACACACACACACCTGGACAGACACAAACACACACACACGCACACGTGCAGACAGACAGACACACACACACAGACACACACACACACCTGGACAGACACAAACACACACACACACACAGACAGACGCAGACACACACAAACACACACACAGACTGACACACATCTGGAACATGGACGACATAGATGTCGATCTTTAGAAGTTTTTAGCTACTAAAAGTCTGAACCAGGTTCTTCTTCAGGATTTATACACGCAGGACATCCTAAAAACGCTGAACATGCGTCTCACGTCCCGTTGTCCTAACCTGCAGTTTTAACTCTGGTCCCCCTCAGGTTCTGGACCCACATTATGGGATGTACGTGTGGCCCTGTGCTGTGGTGCTGGCCCAGTTCCTGTGGACCCGGAGGGAGGAGCTGAGAGGAAAGACGCTGCTGGAGGTGAGAGGACGGAGACGCACAACGAGAGACACACAGACGCACACCGAGAGACACAGACACGCACAGAGTTCATCAACATGCTTTAATTTAATGAAACAGTCCAATATCTTTGACTGTATTCTACGACCTGGCTGAGATCTGAAATACTGATTTCCTAAAAAGGTGACACTCGGCCGGCCTCGAGACACAACTTCACGCCTCAATTGTGCAAAATAACTCATGTAATAAAAAACAAATCTGTAACATAATAACAGCTCTTTTCAAATAAACATGAAATAAAGTATATGAGCCATTCTGTGTCAACTCATATCTCTTTAAACCTCGAGGCGCTAACGCATGAAAAATGTCAATTTAAGATGCAAATACGATTTAATAGAGGGGGGGGGGGGCTTTAATTCGGCATTCATCCAAGCAAATTTAAATGAATGGTTGATTTAATTGAACCGAGGGTATGCTGTACGTGCCAAAAAGCGAATTTATCTAACTAGAATTTTAACAAATTGTTAGGTTGCCAATGGGTTTATTTCAGTGTAATGAGATCAGGTTTTTCGGTGTCCATGTGAGCTTTGAGGTCTCGGCTCCTTTATCAGACACTGACGTATGCGCTAGCTTTGCACACGGTGCGCCCCCCCTCCACCTGTCCCACCGGGACGGTACCTGGAAGGTGTTTTGGTAAACTCACTGGGTGAAGATGACTCGATGTTAGTTAGCAGTAATTAGCCATCACCGGAGAAGAGCTTCTAATAGACTTCACTGGCCCCCGAGTGAGGAGCTGTAGAGTGTGAGGAATGAGGGTCAGGGGGTCCTTGAGTCTGTTGTCTCCCAGCTGGGTGCCGGGCGGGGTTTTAATGTCACTTACTTCTTGTACTATGGCAACCGCACTTTACACAAATGTTATCTGATGCCACTTTACTTCCAGTCTACCTTCTGCTCATTGGCTGATGTTAGCTGGTTTTTCTTCTGTGTTTACTTGTTTGTTTGTTTGTTTGTTTTGCTTTTATTGTAGAAAATGCTGCTGTAATACGGGAATTTCCCCGCTGTGGGATGAATAAAGTTTTATCTAATCTATCTAAAACTAAGATGACTATATGCCTCAAAACACATTATTAGGCCTCAATGGTACAAAATAACTTATGTAATAAAAAAAAAAATCTGAAACAACCTGTAATATAATAATAGCTCTTTTCAAATAAATAAATATGAAATAATGTATATGACACATTCTGTGTCAGCTTCACCGAAATATCTCTTAAAACCTCGAGGCGCTAACGCATGAAAAATGTTATTTTAAGATGCAGATGTTCGGATTAGGCGTCCTTCAAGAAAATGTTTTAATTCTAACAACAAAATGCAGGAACAGTATCCGGTTGCGTTACACGGCCGCATGTTCAATGCCGATCAGCTGTTCTTAGACTCTTTTTGGGATGATCTCGCCAGGAAATGGACATTTCCAGCAGCAGCTTTTAGCAAGAAAAAGAAAAGAAGACCGTAGAAAGATTGTCTTTCTTTTGATAATAATACATAAATGTTTTTTCAATTGTTAAATATAATTGTTTCTATGGAGATTGCAGCTTATTAAGCCCCTTGAGGGTTTTTTCGGCAATTGTCCATCAAATCTTTTTGTGAAACATATGACGCTGTTTTAATGTTCTTGTTGTGAAAATAAAATAAATAAAAATAAAAAAGATGATAATAATAAAACCTTTGGCTATAAAGGCTATTTGGCTATTTACTGTGTGTGTGTGTGTGTGTGTGTGTGTGTGTGTGTGTCTCTG
>NC_048421.1:439391-441266 GCF_013103735.1 Etheostoma cragini | reverse complement strand
GAGAGAGAGAGAGAGAGAGGGAGGGTGAAAGAGAGAGAGAGAGTGTGTGTGTTGTACCTGGGTACATTTGGATTTTTTGTGATTTTGATGGGATTTCCTCTTCCTCCTCTTCCTCCTCTTCCTCTCCCTCTCAGTGCTGATTGGTCGATAGAGGCGTTGCTGCGGCGATGGGGGCTGAAGTGCGTCGACGTTGCTCTGGAGACGTTCTCCGCAGATGAAGCTGAGCTGGCTGGATCCGGTCTCCCTGGAAACAAGAGCATCCTCATGATGATCATCACCATGGAAACAAGAGCATCCTCATGATGATCATCACCCTGGAAACGGGACACTGAGTTGCCATGGCTACCATACACTCAGAGACTTGAAACACACCCTACAGTGTGCCGGCGTCTCTCTCTAACGTTACAGGAACACGTGACCTACGTACGGGTCGCGCTCCGCGGTTTGGAGCCGTAGAACCGGGCGGTACGACCTCTCAGCGGCCATCTTTAAACCGCAGGACCCTGATTCCATCGCATTAAAGTGCATAAATATCCCGCTCATTCCATCGCATGTTTTGAGAAAACGTGCCACATGATCGGGTGTTCTGGAAACACGTCAACAACACTGAGCGTGTTATCGTGATCGCTGCAGTGCAACGTCTCTCGTTTTAATATAAAGCTAAATAAAACACATCAAAACACACTGCGCCTTTAAGAAAGCTAGTGTGTGTGTCTCTGTGTGTGTGTGTGTGTGTGTGTGTGTGTGTGTCTCTGTGTGTTTGTGTGTCTCTCTGTGTGTGTGTGTGTGTGTGTCTCTGTGTGCGTGTGTGTGTGTGTCTCTGTGTGCGTGTGTGTGTGTCTGTGTGTGTGTGTGTGTGTGTGTCTCTGTGTGCGTGTGTGTGTGTCTCTGTGTGTGTGTCTCTGTGTTTGTGTGTGTGTGTGTCTCTGTGTGTGTGTCTCTGTGTTTGTGTGTGCGTGTGTGTGTGTGTGTGTCTCTGTGTGTGTGTGTGTGTGTGTGTGTGTGTTAGCGCCACTTGCCACGAAGAAAGCGACGGTTGACTTTAGGACAGTACTACAGTGGCTATATTGTGATATACTTACACTACTGTGATTTCTTTACAGTTACTTAAGATAAGATAAGATAATTTGTTTATTAGTCCCCAATGGGGAAATTACTGCACTACACTCTGTGTACACACTTTTGTTAGTACTCACACACAGGCCTGAAATACACACACATGCTCAGGACCTATACATGCACTATACATGGAGAGATGTCAGAGTGAGTGGGCTGCCAGCTGAACCAGCGCCCTGAGCGGTCGGGGGGGGTACGGTGCCTTGCTCAAGGGCACCTGGCAGTGCCCAGGATGTGAACTGGCATCTCTCCAGCCACCAATCCACGCTCCCAACTTTTTGGGTCCATACGGGGATTGAACCAGTGACCCTCCGGTTCCCAACCCAACTCCCTATGGACTGAGCTACTCCCACCCCAGTAGACTACTGTGATGTATTCATGGCAACAAGGCTGTGATGAACCTTTACAGCATCCTACAGTAAAATCACATCCAGTGTGTTACTGTGAAATCTGAAGTATAACTGGAGATTACCTTATGGACCTTGTCTCCAGTGTGGAGCCTTCAGACCATCAGCCTGACGGAGGTGGAGTTTCTCCTCTGGACACCAGAGGGCAGCATCTCATTAGGGAAGGCTGAGGAGACTCCATCCCTCCATCTTTCATCCCTCCATCCCTCCGTCTCTCAATCCCTCCATCTTTCATCCCTCCATCCCTCCGTCTCTCAATCCCTCCATCCCTCAATCCCTCTATCCCTCCGTCTCTCAATCCCTCCATTCCTCCACCCTTCCATCCCTCAATCCCTCTATCCCTCCGTCTCTC
>NC_048421.1:437096-439291 GCF_013103735.1 Etheostoma cragini | reverse complement strand
CCCTAACCCTAGACACGGCCTCACAGCACCCTAACCCTGGACACAGCACCCTAACCCTGGACACAGCACCCTAACCCTGGACACAGCACCCTAACCCTAACCACGGCCTCACAGCATCCTGGACACAGCCTCACAGCACCCTAACCCTGGACACAGCACCCTAACCTCACAGCAACCTGGACACAGCACCCTAACCCTAGACACGGCCTTACAGCAGAGGAAGAACTAATGTACAGCAGACTGCAGGGCCGCTGGAAGTTGTTTCCACAACACATTACGACTTTTTTACTCAAAATATCACAACTCTGTCAGATCTTGATGGGATGAGTCTGATTTTGAATATGCACAAAGTTTTAACAGGAGCAGCAATCGGGCTTAAAAACATCTGATTTAAGAGAAATATGTAGCAAAGCTTCATGAGAACAGCCTGATGTTGTAAAGACACAAACTGGTAGAAGGTTAAGTACATACTGTATTCAGTGTATTTATACGTGTGTGTATGTGTACTCAGTGTATTTAAGCGTGTATGTGTACTCAGTGTATTTATACGTGTGTGTATGTGTACTCAGTGTATTTATACGTGTGTGTGTACTCAGTGTATTTATACGTGTGTGTGTACTCACTGCGGGTTGCACAGGATGAACTCCGAGCATTTATTCTCAATCTCAACGGTGCACTCACGATACGTTAGACCTTGACGCGCCATGACGTCTTCTACCTGGACAGAGAGACAGATTATAACGTCTCTATATACAGACAGACAGACAGACAGACAGAAAGACAGACAGATTATAAAGTCTATATATACAGACAGACAGACAGACAGACAGATTATAACGTCTCTATAATACAGACAGAGAAAGAGAGAGAGACAGACAGATTATAACGTCTCTATAATACAGACAGACAGACAGACAGACAGACAGATTATAACGTCTCTATATAAAGACAGACAAACAGACAGATTATAACGTCTCTATATAAAGACAGACAAACAGACAGATATAACGTCTCTATATAAAGACAGACAAACAGACAGATTATAACGTCTCTATATACAGACAGACAGCTAGACAGACAGTATCTTAATAAAAAAAAAAAGAAAGAAGTAGGAAAAATAGAAATTAAAGTAGGCTACCTTACAGAGGACACGATGAATATTCAGAAAACCGAAGAAGCAACAGGAAAGAACCAGATTTAGATTAAATATGAATACAGAAGAACACGAGCAGGTGAAGGACTTACAGCAGAGACGAGAGGGACATCTGTTACTTCCTGTCCAGCTGTGGCTCGATGGAGGTTTTATACACCTAATATCACGCGCTGATCACATGTTGACCTGTAGTCATAAACGGGGCCGGGGAGGGGCAGGATCTTGAGATTGCCCGGATTACTCCATAATCATCACAATCACTACAATTAAAATACAGCAGAGCAGGGACGTGCACAGGTATGGGCTATTGTTGCCTGGGCAACTGCCAGTTTTCCCTGATTGGCTTAGCCGCCCCTCTGGTTTAAAGAGCCTAAATACATTTATGTCTCTTGCATGTCGGTCCGGGAGTTTTCAACCAACAATCACATGTGAAAGTGAAAGGCGCTTTATATTTATTTATATTAGATGACATCTAATTGGGGGGGGCAGGGAGTTGGGTTGGGAACCGGAGGGTCTATGGTTCAAATCCACATATGGACCAGAAAGTACGGAGTGTGGATTGGTGGCTGGAGATATGCCACTTCACCTCTTGAGCAAGGCACCGTACCCCCCACAACCGCTCAGGGCGCTGGTTCAGTGACATCTCTCCATTAGTTAATGTGTGTGTGTGTGTGTGTGTGTGTGTGTGTGTGTGTGTGTGTGTGTGTGTGTGTATTTCAGGCCTGTGTGTGAATACTAACAATGTCTGTACGCAGAGTGTAAATTGTAATTTCCCCACTGGGAATTAATAAACAAATTAAAATTCATTAAAATTATCCCAATTGTTTAGTCCAATAAACTTTGCATTTGAGAAATAATAATTACAGCCTAATGTTAGTTTTGTGTTCTTAAGTACAACAAAGGTGACTGAAGAATGTAAATGTAAATGTGCTGTATTTATATATCTTTTCCAGTCTTAACGACCACTCAAAGCGCTTTTACATCTACAGGAAACATTCACCATTCACACACATTCATACACTGTGGCCGGGGCTGCTCATCA
>NC_048421.1:433135-436996 GCF_013103735.1 Etheostoma cragini | reverse complement strand
ACACACCAACACAGACACACACACACACAGACACACACACACACACACCAACACAGACACACACACACACCAACACAGACACACACACACACACTCTCTAACACACAGACACACACACGCACACACACACTCTCACACACACACCAACACACACACACACACTCTCACACACACCAACACACACGCACGGGCACAGACACACACACGTGCACACACACACACCAACACACACACACACACGGTCCCTGCAGCAGGATGTTTTCAGTCTGCAGGTTTTTTAGATGTGTCCCTCCCTGATGTGAGTCAAGGATGTTGTTGTGTAATCCATGAACTAATAAAGTTTTATCATCACAAACAATAACAGAAGATAGAATAATGTCAGAAACGTTGTAGCTATCTATGGTTGGTTGATGCTAACGTTAGCTCCAAACACCATTCAGCCGTTGTTGTGTTTGATGCTAACTTGTAGCGAAGCTAGCAGTGAACCAGCTTGGTTAAGTAGGTCCATGTTTACTGTGTTACTAACCTACTAACTTAGTTAGTTGGTAGGTTAGTAGTTACTAACTTAGTTAGTTGTCAGTGTCCAGACTGAATGACCTACTTCCAGTAGAACCAGGTCTGGTCTGGAGAGTCTGGTTCAGTCAGACCATGGAGCTGATGTTTATCTGTGACCTGTTCTCAGAGCTGTGTGTACTGTGTGTACTGTGTGTGTGTGTACTGTGTGTACTGTGTGTACTCTGGCTGTGTTACAAGTTCCTGCAGAAACTTCTTATAGGCTACTTATTATATACTTACCACTAGTAAGTAAGTCTGTGTGTGTGTGTGTGTGTGTGTCTGTTTGTTTTTTGTGTGTGTGTTTGGTTGTGTGTGTCTGTCCTTCTCTGTGTGTGTGTGTTATATTACAACACCGCTGAATTGTGTAAAGAGATAACACAAATAGCTGATGCAACATTTCTCTATCAGCAGCGGGTGTGTGGGTGTATGTGTGTGTGTGTGAGCGCGCGTGCGTGTGCGCGCGTGCGTGGAGGAGGAGCTCCGCGTCTCCGTTATATAAACCGGGAGACATCTCTGCAACAACAGCTTGTTTTTCTGCCCGACAGAAGAAGAAGAAGAAGAAGAAGAAGACAACAACAACAACAACAACAACAACAACAGAAGTTTGGAGACTTTGTCCTCGCGGAGAGAAGCGACCATGAGTCACGTAGACGTGAAAAACCTGAAGCCTTCCACCTTTGAAGACGAGCACTACGACCAATATGACTACTATAACCTGAGCGATAAGTACACAGGTAAGGCAAGATATGACGTCACTCTTTCCCTGGCCACCCCGGGACCAGGTTGGTCTACGTCCTGGACTAAAAGCCTAAAAAAAGTGAACAAAATAGGGTTTTTATCTGTTAAAAGTGAACTTGCGTCCACAGAGGGCTCGGCCCGGAAAGGCAGGACGAAGAAGGAGGCCAGTGACAACACCAACAGACACAACCCTTCCGGACACGAGCGCAAGATCGTGGAGAAGCTCCAGAACACGGAGAAGAAAGCCAAGGAGTGACGACTGAGGTGAGCCCGGTGTTATGCACCGAAAACAGCGGTACACCCGTGTTTATGTCCCGGTAACTATGCGCCGAATGTAGCCGTGGGGGTTATAGATGAGGTCGGGAACGTTGTTGAGTCAGTTCGCGTGCGCTTTATTTCCATATAAACTGGCAATTTCTTAAATTGGCAGATATGTGAAGGACATCTGGCACATGGGACGCTATTGTGACTTAAAAGCTGATTTTATGAACCCGTTAGTCTTTGTTTTCTTTTCTTTTTTCTCATGTCTTTATAACCCATCCCCCGTATTACAGAGTCCCTGTTATTGTCCCGACTGGTTCAGTCTCTGACTCAGTGGACCTGCTTCATACCTTCACAACTCAGCAGAAATGTAAATTTGGCACATTTCTTAATGAGGTCTGGCGTATGCAATTTAAACCGTAGGTAGACAGTTTAGAAGAAAACAGTGCTGATGATTCTTACTTAGGAGAAACTCAGTCACCAACTTGAACTTTCCGTTTATGAGAATCTTTCTTAAAGTGCCCATCCACCACAGTTCACACGTGGACAACGCTGCCGTGCTGTGTTTACATCTGTGTAACCCTCCGCCGAATTAGAGAGGGACTATTCTACTCTGTTTTGATGAAGTTGCTGAATCATTTTATATTCTGTGTGATTTCAGAAAAGTTAAAAAAAAACTTAAATTGGCCATTTTCCAAATGACATTTGGCATATGGTACTTTGATGTTGTAATTTGTAATGTTACACAGTACTGAGGTTTGTGTCATATAATATCAGTGTTATATCTGTGTGTGTGTGTGTGTGTGTTTGTCATATCTGTTTGTGTGTCTGTCTCCGGTTCTGTGTGTGTGTGTGTGTGTGTGTGTGTGTGTGTGTGTGTGTGTGTGTGTGTGTCCTTTTACTGAACCCAGATGTTTTGTAACCCAGGGCGACTCGGACGGCTCAACCCGGAAACCGACCCTGGGCTCCATGGCAACAGAACGAGACGTACAGACGGGCGGCGGTCTGGCCTGCAGGGCACGGAGGAGGAGGATCCTGGAGGAGGAGGATCCTGGATGAGGAGGAGGATCCTGGAGGAGGAGGAGGAGGATCCAGGAGGAGGAGGAGGATCCTGGAGAGGAGGAGGAGGAGGATCCAGGAGAGGAGGAGGAGGAGGATCCTGGAGGAGGAGGAGGATCCTGGAGAGGAGGAGGATCCTGGAGAGGAGGAGGAGGAGGATCCAGGATGAGGAGGAGGAGGATCCTGGGGATCCAGGATGAGGAGGAGGAGGATCCTGGAGGAGGAGGAGGAGGATCCAGGATGAGGAGGAGGATCCAGGATGAGGAGGAGGATCCTGGAGAGGAGGAGGAGGATCCAGGATGAGGAGGAGGAGGATCCTGGAGAGGAGGAGGATCCAGGATGAGGAGGAGGATCCTGGAGAGGAGGAGGATCCAGGATGAGGAGGAGGATCCAGGATGAGGAGGAGGATCCAGGATGAGGAGGAGGATCCAGGATGAGGATCCAGGATGAGGAGGAGGATCGACTCATCCACCCACCCGCAGGTTTGTAAGAACCCGGCGGCGCCCCTGGGACCGCGGGTGGGGGGGCGCCCCTGGGACCGCGGGTGGGGGGGCGCCCCTGGGACCGCGGGTGGGGGGGCGCCCCTGGGACCCCAGCCACGCAGCCGTCCCGGTGCTGGTGACCCTTCTGAATGGATGGAAGTGGTTTTACTAATAAACCTGTTCATTATGACTCGGCTCCGATGTGGTTTCTGTCTCTGAAGTTAAACATGTTATTATTAAAAGTCAATTTCATAAGATATTAACCCACAAAACTGTAAAATCAACACAACTTTATTTATAAAGATAAACAGGCTAATTACAGGCATGAGAAAAATTATAAATGCAAATTTCGAAAGTGAAAATAATAATATTAAAAATCAAGTTAATGAAATCAAGTTATTTAATTCTCACAGAATAACAACTGAATCCAGATCCTGCTGCTCAGTCCGGATCTTATTAACCCGAGTCCCTGTGTGTGTGTGTGTGTGTCTGTGTGTTGTGTCTCTATGTGTATGTGTGTGTGTGTTGTGTCTCTATGTGTATGTGTGTGTGTGTTGTGTCTCTATGTGTGTGTGTGTCTGTGTGTGTGTGTGTGTGTGTGTGAATTTCTAAACAGAGAAAAATGTCAAAAGTGACAAATGTAAAAACTAACATGTTCCGGTCGGTGTGACAACAACAGGGTTAAATATTAAAGGGCAGAAAAACTGGATCTGTGTGTGTGTGTGTGTGTGTGTGTGTGTGTGTGTGTGTGTGTGTGTGTATATAT
>NC_048421.1:428213-433035 GCF_013103735.1 Etheostoma cragini | reverse complement strand
GAGTGCGTGTGTGTGTGTGTGTGTGTATGTGTGTGAGAGAGTGTGTGTGTGTGTGTGTGTGTGTGTGTGTGTGTGTGTATGTGTGTTTGCTGTTATCTCATCTAATCATTGTCAAACAACCCGTGACATTTCCATCTAAAACCAACTTTGGACTGAAGTCATCAGAGAGAGGGAGTAGGTCAGTGAGGAGGTAACGTAGATTCTTAGAGTTCAGTTAAAAACAACTTAAACCAACATGGTGCAAAACAACATTGAAATGACAAAAGAAAAAGTAGAAAGAAAACACCCCGAGGACGACAACAGGCAGAAACAACATTAGATTAGATTAACAAAACGGGAAAATAGGCAACGAAATGCAGTTTATATATGCAGGATATATACATATATATATGGTTCCTTAAGTGCACAAGTGAATAAATATGGAAATCAATACTTCTATAAAGAGAATTTTACAGATGGGTTTGCCCTATGAATATAAAATAGATTACAAGTGTTGTGAGGAAGATTTACAGCTGGATATGTCCCAGTTTTTTGAGGTTCTAGTGTTTAATTATGCGTCTGTAGCGTAGATTAGAAACAGAAATGATCTCATATCATCAGGAGAGATTTTAAGAAGTTTCCTGTAAACACGACGCAGCAGGAAGAAGCCTCGCTCTGCGTTTACCTCGTCATGGAGCTGTAATTACAGACCAGCTGATGTTATAATTACCTTCAGATGTTACAGTCAGAGCTCTGCTTCACTCTGGAGGAATATATATATATATATATATACACACATAACCCTTACTCTGAAGGAATATGGTGGAAAATACTTCCACGCCTGCAGTTCTACCTTCATCTGAGTTAGAGTACTATCAGTAGAAAAACCACTTCAGACCTTCAGTCACACGGTTACATGAAAACATTTTATATCTTAGAAAGGAAAGGAAAGGAGGGAGGACATTATCTAAAAAAGACACAGGCTCCATTTGTTTTAAGTTAAAAAAAGACTTTCTATTTGTGGTGGCGTAAAGTTAAAAATGTTTAAAAGTAGGTCAGTAAGTCAATAAGTAGGCTATTAAGTAAGTAAGTAGGCTATAAGCTACTTAGCTCACTTAATAATGTAATACTTCAATTAAAGTATAATCTGTAGTAAACAAACTCCAAGTAGTCAGATGTAAAGTACAAATAGTACGAGTCCATTTCATAACAAAGGCCTCAAACTCTCACAAACTCAGATATTAAAGCATCAACAGGTAAGGTCATCTGAAGGTCGTTGCAAACTGTGTGTGTCTGTGTGAGTGTCTGTGTGCGTGACTGTGTGCATGTGCGTGCGTGTGAATGTGTGTGTGTGTGTGAGACTGTGTGGGTGTGTGTGTATGTGTGTGTGCGTGCGTGTGTGTGTGTGCATGTGTTTGTGTGTGTGTGTGTGTGTGTGTGTGTGTGTGAGTGTGAGACTGTGTGTGTGCGTGTGTGTGAGTGTGCATGTGTGTGTGCGTGCGTGTGCGTGCATGTGTTTGTGTGTGTGTGTGTGTGTGTGAGTGTGAGACTGTATGTGTGTGTGTGTGTTTGCGTGTGTGTGTGTGTGTGTGTGTGTCTGTGCGTGTTTGTGTGTGTGTGCGTGTGTGTGTGTGTGTGTGTGTTATTGTCAACAACCCGTGACATTTCCATCTAAAACAAACTGAAGTTCTCAGAGGGAACGAGCAGAAACAGGTCGACGTGTCCTCACAGCAACACAACGTTGTGTTATCATACGTCTGGACCAGGAAGTAGGTAAATAAGTAGAAACACAAGACTTTCACCAGGAAACAGGTGTTGGAGAGACCGTCAACTACAAGCTGGCCCAGGTGGAGATACTTTCTAGTAAAGTGTTACCATTTATTCATATGATTGTGTCAAGTCGAAAACACTTGGTTTGTTTCCCAGAGATTAATTTGTATATTCCTCATTTGGTATTTATGAAATAAACCTCGGACCAAGTTGTTTCTGTTCAGGGTTGATTGTCTTTCAGCTTTAACAGGTTGTTTATTAACTGCCACGTTTACAGAGTTTAAAAAAAAAGGGTTTATCACAGACAGTAGATCACATCAGATCAGATCCAGCTTCACAGATTCAGATTTCAAAAGACAAAACTAATGCCGCGATTAAAAAGGAAAATTATTCATAAAAGTAGAATCATCTTTTGGTATAAAACCGACTTCTTCAGCCTGTTGCCGTGGCTGCAGGGAAGAGTCAGCTTCCAAATTAAGGAGAAAACACCTGCACCTTGACGACAGACGTAGCGCTGTTGGACATGGTGGCCCGGACGGTGACGTGTCCCCCTTTGTGAGCCAGACTGGAGTCTTTGGCGTCCCCCCTGACAAACGCTGTGCGGGTGAGGGCTGACTGCGTGTTGTAGCACATCTCGTCGAACAGGCGGCCGTCACACGTCTTGTCCTCCTCGAAGACCCCCACGGCGTAGGTGTTGGAGTACAGCATGTAGTCGAAGGGGACGGAGAACAGGACCGCCACTTTCTCCAGGCACCCCCCCTTGGACTCGTTCTGGAGATCGTAGGTGAAGACGCCGACGGCCCCGCGTGCCGAGTAGGACGTCTTGAGGAAGCGAGCTCGGCCCGATTCAGACGGGCCCAGCGTTGGCGGCAGAGGACTTTCACAGCACCCGCTGAATATGTGGACCCTGGGGACACAGGCAAGGAAAAAACACGAGGGAGTGAGCACAGAGGAGGACGTACCATTAGGCAAAGGTCGGTAATTGCCTTAGGCCCCAAGCTACCAAGGGGCCCGTTAAACGCCTCATAAACTTATGGTTACGATTTGTTGTCTTACTTTTCACCTACTAATTATATCTCTAAACACTGATACGCTAAAGTGCTATCCGATTGTTTAATTCATGATGAAAAACTCCCCCCAGTCCCCACTACAGTGGACTATTCCATTATCCTACTGTAAACAAACAGCTCAGCATGCGCTCAGCTGGAGGATACAGACGGCTGGAAATGAAGAGAAGCTGCCGAAGTGGTTCTAATAAAAGGAAGAAGAAGAAGAAGAAGCGGGAAGAAAGCAGAACGTTTTTAGCAAAACTTCCAAAGGTAACGACCTTTATCACCACGGCTACTGACAACACGAACAATAACGTTGCAAAAGAGCAGCAAGAAGCCGGTGCTTGCGCTAGCAATGCTAACACGGATGAAGAGTAGTGTCAGCTCAGGTTGCTCTAGTGATGCTAACACTGATGAAGAGTAGTGTCAGCCCAGGTTGCTCTAGTGATGCTAACACTGATGAAGAGTAGTGTCAGCCCAGGTTGCTATAGCGATGCGGGGGCTACATACAAGACGACCTTACAGCATCCTTCGAATGGAGATGGTTACGGAACTGCTGCTTTCACTGTCCATGATGATGACTATGGCAATGACGAAGATGGCGACACACATAATACTCAGCCACTAGACCCCGTGAGTAGCAGTCACCCTAATCAATGTGTTATGATGAAGATGATGCCCATGTTGTCCTCATGTTGTCCTCATGTTGTCCCCATGTTGTCCTCATGTTGTCCTCATGTTGTCCTCATGTTGTCCTCATGTTGTCCCCATGTTGTCCTCATGTTGTCCTCATGTTGTCCCCATGTTGTCCTCATGTTGTCCTCATGTTGTCCCCATGTTGTCCCCATGTTGTCCTATATCAATGTTCTTTTTAATTCCCCAAAATAACATGATTGATTCCACCCAATGCTCTTTGCCAAGTACAAATCTCTACTTTCATTAATTTTGGGGCGTCTTATTCAATTTTATAGCATTGTAAAACAAATGGAAGTGTTTTTGAAGTAGTATTGAGTAAAAGTTGACATATTCCAGTCTGTGATCATCAACATCCATTCCTTTAATTTTAGTCTCAATAATTCCTAATTTCTGCTTTTCTAACTCAAACATTAGGTACAATTTCCTTTAAATGAGGTTTATTGACCATAAATTCCAAAAATAACTGTTAAACTAAAGTTAATAAGTTAGTGTTACGTAGTGTTGAAAACGTCAAAAAAACGTGAGAAAAAGTTCAAAAACGGTGATAAAAAATTGTCGACAAAAGTGTTGATTTTCGGGAAGATAACACGAGGGTTAAAGTCAGATATGTTTTGTTTGCATTAGCGCTAGCCAGGTTAGCGAAGCCTGTTCTTAACAACACATTGGGCCGTCCTTGTGCACACAAACAGCGTGACATCATGTCCAGCATTCACTGGTGATGCATGGGGCGTCCATATTTGATTGTGCACTCGGGGGGGGAGGATGGAGGGGTGGTACTTAGTGTATTGAGCTGGGAAGTCCGAGGTCAGGGGGTGTGTTTCCGACTTCGGGAAATCCAACGTCATTGTACGAAATGCGTGCTGGAGGGGCATCTGGGCTCCGTTCAGGCTGTTCTCATCAACCATTCGTACATGTTGCTCAGCCTAAAATGACGTTACTCAAACTTAACATTGGGAAAAGTAGCTCCAGCTAAATTAAGACTTTACAGTAATAATAAAGACAAGTACGGAGTGATTGGATTTTAAATGAGCACAAGTAACGTAGAACTGGTGTAACAGCTGTTCTATATTTAAACGGTAACTTTAACTTTCGAGGGCTAGATACGGCCTCACAGCACCCTAACCTTGGACACAGCACCCTAACCTTGGACACAGCACCCTAACCTTGGACACAGCACCCTAACCCTAGACACAGCACCCTTACCTTGGACACAGCACCCTAACCCTAGACACGGCCTCACAGCACCCTAACCCTGGACAAGGCCTCACAGCACCCTAACCCTGGACACAGCACCCTTACCTTGGACACAGCACCCTAACCCGGGACAA
>NC_048421.1:425628-428113 GCF_013103735.1 Etheostoma cragini | reverse complement strand
CCTTTAGCGTCATATAACACGCTTGGTGTCTCCTTTAGCGTCATATAACACACGCTTGCTAGAAATAACCAACGGACAAATAGAGTCTTTAAACACTTCAGATGTAAAGTTATTTGCGGTCAAAGTGGCGCCAAAATGAATGGGAGTCAATGTGATGCTAACAGTTAGTATCGATGCTACGCGTTGGCAAAACAGGCTTGTTCCTATATCTAGTTTCTAGTGGTGGCGCCCTCTAGTGGCCGTAGTAGTTCTGACAGGAGCAAAGCAGGAAGATAGATAGATAGATAGATAGATAGATAGATAGATAGATAGATAGATAGATAGATAGATAGATAGATTAAAGACAGGACTTTCACCCAGGAGACCGAGGTTCAGACTCTCATACATTTCATTTCCATCGCTGGTTGTCCCATCTGGCCCGATGACGTCCTGGAGGACGAGACCCAACAACAGCTCTCTCTTCGTCTTTGCTGCTCATTAGAATAAATCCATGAACATCAATAATAGCTCAGTCGGCGTTACGCATCATTTCATCCCTTTAAGACGTCGCTCAGGCTGCTTCTGTTTGCTCTGAGAGGACATGTAATTAGAGACGCATTCATGGAGCCTTCGTCCAGGAAAAAAGAGCTTAAAAGTGTCCAGAAGACGGCTGTTATTGTTTCATTAAAGCTCATAAACCCAAAATGAATCTGAGAGGATTTGGTGTTCCTGTGCGAAGGAGCCGGAGACGGGATTACATCATCGCTGGGAAACCAAAACGTTGCTTTTTAAATCTCCGGCGGCATCCTGAGGTCATTCTGCCTCTGGTCCTCTCCACCTGTTAGAGTCGGTATCAGAGGCAGACGTACCATTAGACCTTAGACCCCGAGCCACCAAGGGCCCCGAAAACGCCTCATAGACCTATGGCTACGATTTGTTTCTTACTTTTCACCAATTAATTATATCACTAAACATTGATACGCTGAAGTGCTATCCAATTGTTTAATTCATGATGAGAAACTCCCCCCGGTCCCCACTACATTGGACTATTCCATCTGCGTGTGTTTGTAAACAAACAGCTCAGCAGGCTGTTAGCCGGAGGCTACAGACGGCTGGATATGACGCGAAGCTGCCGAAGTGGTTCTAATAAAAGGAAGAAGAAGAAGCGGGAAGAAAGCAGAACGTTTTTAGCAAAACTTCCAAAGGTAACGAACTTTATCACCACGGCTACTGACAACACGAACATTAACGTTGCTAAAGAGCAGCAAGAAGCCGGTGCTAGTGTATCCGGTCCGGCCTCAGTACGGGTTACCCCCGTTGTTTCTAGAATGAAGACGACTGGAGACTCAGGCCTTGGCACAGGACGTTTGTTGCTGTTTAGAGTTTTAGAGAAAGAAAACACAGCGTTGCTCATTAGCCCTAAACCCTCGCCGCCCTCGGCCAGATCCAACGCCGTCTGACGAGAGCCGGCAAAACCAACCGGACGTTCCCAAAACGGCCAGCAGAGGGCGCATTGCCCCATGTACAATACATAAACAGTCACTTCATTAAATAAAGAGCAAAAAAAAACAAAAAAAAAAAAGTACACTGAAAAATGAGGGATATTTGGTGGAATTCAAACATTTTTCCATACCTGCTACGCTAACGATGCTAACACTGATGAAGAGTAGTGTCAGCCCAGGCTGCTCTAGTGAAGACTGGAGAACAGTAACAAGCACCTCTTTCTCAGATAAATAAGGACTGAAAAGGGGGGGAACGAGGTCCCCATGCCTGGGTTTGCCTTAGGCCTCAAAATGACTAAATCCACCCCTGGTCGGTGTCCCATGGTGCATTGCTCCTCTTAACTAACTCTTATTCTCGTACTCATCATCGGACGCTGTATGGACCGGGAGGCCGGCCCTCACTAGGTCTTCGTAGACCACTTCATTCGGATGTTTTCTGGACGAGGCCATGTTGGGTGAACTGCCGGTTTATTTATGTAATCTCCTCAAACTGAAGTCCAGCTGTTGCCATCTCCGGTCCACCAGGGGGCGCTCTTACCAGGTCCCAAGGGTTTTTTAGCGAGCTGGGGGAGACACCTTCTCTTACTTCGCTCCATGGTCCTGGAATAACTTCCTAAACCTGCACCATCTGAATGATCTAGTCCCATTAAATGGATTTAAGGCCCTGTTAAAATGCAGTGTAACTGGAAAATGCCCCTGCCCCATGAGACCTGTTCCTCCTCTATGTGTGGGATTCTGACTCGGCTGTTTTTCTGTTTAAACTGGAACAGGTGTGCTGTCTGGGCCGGGTCTCCCTCGGCAGAGAGACCTCAATCTCAAGGGACTTCCTGGTTAAATAAAAAAAATAAAAAAAAGGTGACACACAGTCCCAGAGTGAGGACTGAGGACTCGTCTCAGGTGCTGAGTGGATCCAGACCCCGATATTAATGACGCCTCCCGATAAGATATAATTGAGATTTTTTGACTTATTGCAATATTCTGCAATATATAGTAATTTATTTTAT
>NC_048421.1:422750-425528 GCF_013103735.1 Etheostoma cragini | reverse complement strand
GGGGGGGGGGGGTTCAGAAACGAAGGTTAACGTCCAGATGACGGAGGACCAGAGTCCAATGAAGGGACACCCCAGTGGTCATTGTCTCGTTTCTCCTAGATCATTAAGGTTAATGACACTCAACCTGCATAATGCATGAGAGAGTCCCTGGCAGCACGTTCCATATCTCCGAGGAGGTTAGCGGATTAAATTATCTGACTCGTTACCAGCGGTGATGAATACGATGGGGGGGGGGGGGGGGTTTGGCTGACAGCAGTTTAACAGCTGGAGACCTTTTACTGTCACATTCACACCAGGGATTTAATTAAACTTCTTCAGAGGGCGGCAGAACGACAACATGACCATACATTATTTTAATAAAATAATTAAGTAAAAAAAAAAACTTTTACTGTCACATTCTCGCCCTGGCTATACATTATTTTAACAAAAGATAAAAAATAAAAATAAAAATAAAAATAAAAATAAAAATAAAAATAAAAATAAAAATAAAAATAAAAATAAAAATAAAAATAAAGAAATTAAGAAATTAAGAAATTTAAAACATGAAAATAAAAATAAAGAACCTTTTACTGTCACATTCTTGCCACGGATTTAATGAAACTTCTAACCGTTCTGAGGGCAGCAGAACGAGGACATGACCATACATTATTTAATGTGACTCCAGTGCTTTTAACTCTTTATTTTTTTGACTTTGTCGGGCTTTGTGGATTCAGGCGGCGGTCAGCTAGCGGATCAGGAGAGATGTCTAGAGATGAAACATGGCTGAAACCACGCAGGAACTCATAGTGCACCTTTAACCCCCATCAGCTGATTTAAATATCTCACGTTACAGTATGATGTCAGCAGGTAACTTCATGTATCAGCTGATTTAAATATCTCACGTTACAGTGTGATGTCAGCAGGTAACGTCATGTGTCAGCTGATGTAAATATCTCATGTTACTGTGTGATGTCAGCAGGTAACGTCATGTATCAGCTGATTTAAATATCTCATGTTACAGTGTGATGTCAGCAGGTAACGTCATTTATCAGCTGATTTAAATATCTCACGTTACAGTGTGATGTCAGCAGGTAACGTCATTTATCATCTGATTTAAATATCTCACGTTACAGTGTGATGTCAGCAGGTAACGTCATGTATCAGCTGATTTAAATATCTCACGTTACAGTGTGATGTCAGCAGGTAACGTCATGTGTCAGCTGATGTAAATATCTCATGTTACTGTGTGATGTCAGCAGGTAACGTCATGTATCAGCTGATTTAAATATCTCATGTTACAGTGTGATGTCAGCAGGTAACGTCATTTATCAGCTGATTTAAATATCTCACGTTACAGTGTGATGTCAGCAGGTAACGTCATGTAGCAGCTGATGTAAATATCTCATGTTACAGTGTGATGTCAGCAGGTAACGTCATGTGTCAGCTGATGTAAATATCTCATGTTACAGTGTGATGTCAGCAGGTAACGTCATGTAATATTGGCTGTTCCTTCCTGCAGAGCCTCCGTTGCTGCGTCTGGGGCTCAGCGCTGCCCAGGACAACTGTGATTGGTTAAAAGAAACGCAAACAACCCAGATGTTTTTCCCCCTCCTATCCCATCTGTGCTGGAGCAAGACTTTGACCTGTGACATTTAGACTCTCCGGCCCCGACCGTGGCTCTGAAATCTCAGCCGTTAACATGTGTTTTGTTTTACGTGTGGCTCTGACGGAGTTAAAGAGGCGTTCATGGAGCGGTAAATAGCCCCCCCCCCCCCTCCCCCGATTTGCCCAATAAAAAGGATCACCTTCTTTTTAAAACCAAATCTACATATTTTATCGTCCTACGAGTCCACAGCTGTCGTCGGCCCACTCTCAGCAAACACATTAAAAACAACAACTCTCCAAATCTAAACCTAGTTTTATTTTTATTGCTGCTGTAAGACACAAATACATAAAATATACATGGAACAGAAATACATTTCTCCATACAGAAACAAGAAATAAATCTACATAAAATA
Source organism: Etheostoma cragini (assembly GCF_013103735.1). NCBI lineage: Eukaryota > Metazoa > Chordata > Actinopteri > Perciformes > Percidae > Etheostoma > Etheostoma cragini. The sequence goes on along the minus strand of NC_048421.1, from coordinate 423,531 downwards.
ATACCATCGTAACAGGTCGGATTTCAATCCCGGACCTCTGCATCGAGGCGTAAACCTCAGTCTGGCCACACGATAAACAAACGTAACGAGATCACATGCAGAACTAAAGTTAAGAGGAAGACACAGAAGACCATCATTTTTATGGATATTTTTATTAGATGAAGTCCAACCATGCACATTTAAAACAAAGCCGTTTATCTCCGACTCCACCGTCAGATGGTGCAAAAACACCCTAAACTGCTCCGTCGGGGTTCAACAAAAAACCAAAAAGAAGCTTTTTCTGTATTCTCTCCATCTGAAGTGGCCCGGAGGGTTTTACACCGCGTTACACTCGAGAGACGGAGAGAGACGAGATGTGGATTTAAAAATTGAAAGAACACAGGGTTGCATTGTGTGTTTGGCATGCACGGATGGATGGAGAGAGTGCGTGGGTGGACGGGATGCGGAGAAGAGGAGGAAGAGGAGGAAGAGGAGGAAGAGGAGGGTGGAGGGTGTTTTTTAACGAGGAGGTCCTTTACTCCAGGGACACCTATCTGTCTGACTGCAAGAGAGAGGGAGGAGGAGGAAGAAAAACAAGGGGGGGACGGAGGGATGGAGGTCCAAGACCATGTGCACCCTTTCCTGGAAGGGAGGAGTAAAATAAAAGAGTGTGATACATATGTGTTATTAGGCGTCATTAACCACAAATTATACAGGCAGGAAGAGAGAGACAGATGCTGGTGTTGGCACATTGTTTTGTCTCCCCCCTGCAATCTGCTGCCGAGGGGGGGGGGGGGGGGGG
>NC_048421.1:421372-422650 GCF_013103735.1 Etheostoma cragini | reverse complement strand
GGGGGGGGGGGGGGGTCGTTGGCTCATAACGGGAATAAGAGGATTTCTGCATCCCTGTTATTTCTCCTCCATTACTACAGGAAATGAAAAGGCTTTCAGAAACAGCTGCTCTCTGAAGCATCAACAGCATCACTTCAGCTGCCTTAAATCTCAACGTGAGCCCGGAGAAGATAATCAGGTTTGCAGGGGTGGAACCCTAGCATACCCGCCCGCCCCCCTGATATATTCAAATTTAATAATGCCTACTGTATGGGTCTTTCCTGTGAAACAAAGGAATAATATGAAAAATAGTCGATCTGACAGATACCTGCTAACACCCCCGATTTACGCTGGAGTCTCCCTTCTTTTAACCTTTAGTTAGTAGACCAGATTAGTAATCTGTCCTGTTGATCTCCAATTTCATAGTGATAAAACTCAAGTGAGTGTTTCACATTTTCTGTGATGTGTCTTGGGGTTACCTGGCAACCTAAACAACTCACTCGTTACTTCCGAGTTCCTGTTTTGAGTTGGTCAACTGAATTGAAAATGGATGAAACCCCTCCCAAAGAGAAGACGTCTGACCCTCATGTTGTCCTCGGGTCAAATTGACCCGTCTTCCTACATCAGTGTTCTTTTAAATTCCCCAAAATAACACGATTGATTCCACCATACGCTCTTTGCCAAGTACAAATCTCTACTTTCCTTAATTTTGGGGCGTCTTATTCAATTTTATAGCATTATAAAACAAATGGAAGTGTTTTTGAAATAGTATTGAGTAAAAGTTGACATATTCCAGTCTGTGATTATCATCAACATCCATTCCTTTAATTTTAGTCTCAATAATTCCTAATTTCTGCTTTTCTAACTCAAACATTAGGTATAATTTCCTATAAATGAGGTTTATTGACCATAAATTACCAAAAATAACTGAAAACGTCAACCAAAAGTTAAAAACATTGATTCTAAAGCGTCAAAACGTTGATTATCAGTTTTGACGGGAAGACAACACAAGGGTTAAAATGAAAGGAAATTAGTCTAGGCGACGCAAGTGGTGTTCCTATCACGGATGGGAGTGAATGAGTGAGATAATACAGATGTTTGTCACTGACGTTGAACTGTTGAGCAAAGCGGCCGATGAGGATGATTTCCAGATGAATCTCAGAGCTACAGCGTGTGGGTGAACACTTTCCTCTCTCCGCCGACTCCACTGCAGTCCTTGACACAAAAAAGCTCTCAGTGCACTTTCCATTTTCAACGCTTGTGGTTTTAATCCCCCCCCCCCCCCCCCCCCCCCCCCCC
>NC_048421.1:420420-421222 GCF_013103735.1 Etheostoma cragini | reverse complement strand
GGGGGGGGGGGGGGGGGGGGAGGTTTATGAAAGAAAAGTGTCTTTAATGTTTTATCAAAGCGTTTTAGTTAACCATAAGAGACGCAAAATGACAAAGATGCAAAGAGACTAGAGTGACAAAAAACAAAAAGATGCAAAATGTCTCCCAACAGAAACAAACTCAAAACAACAATTTGTCTCATTTTGTCTTTTTCAAGTCGTTTTGTGGTTTATACTTGTGTTGTTGTGCTTTTTTGCATTTCTAAGTCTCTTTCTGGTTGTTGTGTTTCCATTTGTTAAACAGTCGCTTTGTTTAGTTTTTCAATAATGAGATCCATCAGAGTGTCGAGGAGTTTGACAGTCTGTCTCACGTAACTTAAACTCAACATCAGCGATCAAACATAAAGGAAACGTCTCTCACCCCTCCCTCATGAGAGCAAAGTATCCAAATGAGTTGGATGGATCTCATTAACAAAACTTAACAGATCATGTCACAGACTGCGAACGACCACGAGAGACAAAAAACAACCACAAAGACACAAAAAACAACCATAAAGAGACCCACAACGACAGGGACGCAAAAAGACTGCATAGACAAGAAAACAACAAACGAATGTCAAAAGACAGCAAAAAAACACAAAAGCAAGCAATAAGACAGCAAAAAAATGAATGCAAAAAAAAATCAAAAAACAACATTGAGCCAATGCAGAAGACACCAAAAAAAAAACAACTACAACCACAAAACAACTAAAAAGAGACAAGAAGCGCTCACAAAAAGACATTTCTGTTTGTAGACTTTGTTCTCCTGCGGGAGGGGTGAGAC
>NC_048421.1:415030-420320 GCF_013103735.1 Etheostoma cragini | reverse complement strand
CCCCCCCCCCCCCCCCCCCCCCATGTTGCAAAGTAGACACAGACCCAAAGCATCCTCTTCTACATATTGAGGGGGGGGGGAGGTGGGGACATATATCTATGTGCTCTCCAAATCTGTTTTTTGAGTTAATTTGCATTACAATTACCTAACTCTGCTGTAGTCGCACGGTTTCCTGTCAGTCGACTCTACCTGAAGTCATCATGGTGAAACCTCATGCTGAGTCACGTAAGACGGCGCCACAGGTGTGTAGAGATGCACAGTAACACACACACAAACACACACACACACACACACACACACACACACACACACACACACAGGCACATGCCGACAGCAAGGCTCACTGCAGTCGTCGCTGTCGGAGCTGTTGATCTCCACCGACGTGTCCACGCTGCTGGTCAGAGACAGGGACCCCCCGCCGCCCCCCCCACCGGGCCGGCCGTGGGCCAACAGCGGAGACAGCAGGTTGGCCCCCCCCACCTTCCCGGACGCCACGCAGCCGGGGCTGAGGGCCAGTGGCGAGGAGGCCGGGTTGGGGGACAGGGGGCCGGGGGAGGTGGGGGACAGGCGGGGGAAGTATGCGGAGATCTGCCGGATGGGTCTGATGGGGCCGGGGCAAACGTCGATGGCCATGTGTTCCTGGATGGAGATGCTGAGCTTCTTTCCTCTCCGCACCGTCATAGAGTCTGGAAGGACAAAGACAAGACATTTATTTATTTATTTATTTACTCATTCAATCAGGACAATGCACATTGATGAACATGTACAACAGTATACGTAAATGTGCCAGTAAATTAACAGTTGTATGACTGTACATTTTAACAGAAATTGTACCTTGTATGTGATTCACAGGTATATTTTTGTTACTTTACAATATAACAGACGGTGTTATGTTCCCCTTTGAGGGGAACTCGAACTGCGTCGGTTACGACACTATGGGAAAGCCTTAAGGCATAGTGTCGTAACCGACGCAGTGTCTCGTTCCCCTATCTCCGGGAACAAGGGTTACATTCGTAACCCGAGACGTTCCCCTTCGAGGGGAACTCGAACTGCGTTGGTTACGATACTACTATGGACTATGGTTTCCTGGTCCTCAGATCTCTGCAGGGTAAATCCAGACAGCTAGCTAGACTATCTGTCCAATCGGAGTTTCTGTTGATGACCAGGGTTACATAACATCTGTAGAAACGTATTGCCTATTTGTTGCCTTTTTGTTGCCTTTTTGTTGCCTTTTTGTTGCCCTTTTTGTTGCCTTTTTGTCCCCTTTTTGTTACCTTTTTGCCGCTTTTTTGTTGCAATTTAACATTTCCCCCCTGCGTCCCCGTTGAGAGTCATTAAGGTGGCGGCCGGACTCGACCGCTTTGATTCCCGATATAAAAGCAAAGGCACGCCAACGCTTGTTTTCATGTTTTGACACAATTTATCCCCAACAGCAGCCTCCGCGGCCCGCCGCAGGAAACTGGCAGCCGGCGTTTAATGAGGAGAGTGTGTGGGTGTCTGACACATGAGAAGAGGGAATTAAATTCAATATGGGCAGAAAAAGAAGGAGGTTGGATGTGCCACGGATCTAATTCAGTTTAAGAGAGCAGAGAGAAAAGGGAAACTCAGCAGGCAGTTAAAAGTGCCCATTTTATTAAAAAAAAAAATCTCTTTTTCTTGGATTCTGGGGTTTATTTTGTGTTTCTGGTGCTTCCACACGCACACACACAGTGTTTTGAGTGAGATCTGGTTTCTGAAAGTCCTCAGCTTTCAGTTTCAGGAGACTTATAGGAGCCACATACAGGACCAGAACTACCCAAGGGTGCAAAGGCAGCTTCCTATAATGAGGTTTTTCATATTATGACACAGCAGGATGAACTCCTGAACACACAGCTTTTAAACCGAGGGGTGGAGTTCACTTCCCGAGGAAGTCGGCAGCAGCAGAACAAGCTACAGGTAACAGGGCAATTATCCAGCATGTATTAACCTCCAATAAAGTGCTTGTTTTGCCACTGACAGACTCAGATTAATATTGTAAGTGTCTAACAGCATTATGGTGATGAAATCCACCAGACTCCATGTAAATAATCACTACTTTTAGCGTGTATAGAGCAGCATATCTCCACCAGACTCCATGTAAATAATCACTACTTTTAGCGTGTATCGAGCAGCATATCTCCACCAGACTCCATGTAAATAATCACTACTTTTAGTGTGTATAGAGCAGCATATCTCCACCAGACTCCATGTAAATAATCACTACTTTTAGCGTGTATAGAGCTGCATATCTCCACCAGACTCCATGTAAATAATCACTACTTTTAGCTGGTATAGAGCAGCACATTCTCACATGTCAATCATTATCTATGTGTTCATTTCAACCAGAACTAGAGTTATGATGGTTGGAGAAGTGGAAAGACGACCGAAAACAGATTGTCATGGTTTTATTTTGATTCTGTCGACTTTTAAGAAGTGTGTTTTACGTTGCTTAAATCACAGTTTATTTACATGGAGTCTGGTGGGTTTAGTGGATGTTTTTATGTTTTAAAAACGGATCTTACTCTTTAACAGGAAGGTCAAACTCCTTAGAAATCCATTCCATAATTTTGTCAGAAATTATAATGCGGCAACCGCATAAAAAAACAGACATTGGCTGATTACCCATTGAATTATGCGATCGCATAGTCACGTTTTTCTGGAGGGACTAAATTGGAATCAATCCCAAAATGATGACTAATGAGAAGTTTAAGAAGAAGTGAGCGACCTCTCGTTAGCTTCATATGTTAAACAGCTGTCTCTGATTATCTGCCACGTCGCGTGGTTCCCGTCCCTGCAGTCTCCTTCATGTCCCCTGAGGACACCGCAGACGTTGGACAGCGGGAGACGCTGATGTTCTCCGCCGGGCGACGCTGATGTTCTCCTCCAGGAGACACTGATGTTCTCCGCTGGGAGATGCTGCGGTTCTCCGTCGGGAGACGCTGATGTTTATTGCAGGAAGACACTACTGTTCTCCTTTTGGAGACCGTGATGTTCTTCGCTGGGATACGCTGATGTTCTCCGCCAGGAGACACTGCTGTTCTCCTTCAGGAGACGCTGATGTTCTCCACCGGGAGACGCTGATGTTCTCCGCCGGGAGACATTGATGTTGTCCAGCAGGAGACGCTGATGTTCTCCGCCTGGAAGCGCTGCTGTTCTCTGCCGGGAGACGCTGATGTTCTCCGCCAGTAGACGCTGATGTTCTCCGCTAGTAGACGCCGCGGTTCTCCGCAAGGAGATGCTGATCTTCTCCGCCAGGAGACTGAATCTGGATATGTTGATAATTTAAAAGGGTGGACGGAGCGAGTGGGCGGATGAAACTGCTGACTGGGAATGACTCAGCAGGTTTGGTGAGATGATTTATTCGCCTACGCAGTCATTTTTAACTTCCAACGACCTTTGTTCTTTTATATGTGCTTTTCAAAATAAAAGCATATCATAATATGGTTTTAATAGGGTTAGGGGTTAGGGTCCATTCTTTTCTAAGATGGTGCCATGGTAGTTTATTTAAAGGTTTTATGAATGGCTCCTTTGTTGTTGTTGTTATTGTTGCTAAATCCATACATCCACCCACGCACCCTGCCATCCATTCATCCATCCATCCATCATCCATCCACCCATCCATCATCCATCCATCCATCATCAATCCACCCTGCCATCCATTCATCCATCCATCCATCATCAATCCACCCATCCATCCATTCATCCATCCATCCATCATCAATCCACCCATCCATCCATCCATCCATCCATCCATCCATCATCCATCCATCCATCCATCTGACCAACAACACATCCATTCATTCATCTAACCATCCATTCACATGCCCATGCAGTACACCCACCCATCCATCCATCCATCCATCCATCCATCATCCATCCATCCATCCATCATCCATCATCCATCCATCCATCCATCTGACCAACAACACATCCATTCATTCATCCAACCATCCATTCACATGCCCATGCAGTACACCCACCCATCCATCCATCCATCCACCAATTCACCCATTCATCCATCCATCCATCCATCCACCCATAGACCCTTCCATCCATCCACCCATCCACCAATCCATCTACCTATCCACCCACCCATCCATCTATCCACTTATGCAACCATTAACCCATCCATCAATCCATCCACTCACCCACCCTGCACTCCATCCACCCATCCACCCATCCACCCATCCATCCATCCATCCACCCATCCACCCATCCATCCATCCATCCCTCCACCCACCTATCCCTCCACCTTTCTAAGATGAATTAAACATGACGCCAGCTGCCGCGCGGCTGTCCTGATGTTTAATTCATGTTTTATCGGCGGTAACATTCCTCCACTTGAGAGAGCGGCGGGATTACCGCCGGGAGCTAAGCTGCACCGGAGAGGATGCTAATGAGGACGCATGAAATGCATCCTCCTCTCCTCCTCATCCTCCTATCTCACCTGCCACTCACTCTTCAGTCTCATCCTGGTGTCCCCCCCTCTCTCTTTCATCCCCTCTGCGATGCTTGTTATTGTCTCTGTCTGCAGACGTGTTGCTGTCTTCATGTTGCTCTCTGTAGGACCGTGTGAGACGGGCAACGCAATTACATTCAAGGGGTTCGGAAACGATATCGCACGATCAATTCATTCAATAAAAGACAAAAAAAATTAAGAAAAATAAGTCAGGAAAAATGTCAAAATTTGTCAAAAAATATATTTTTAAAAAAAATGTCAAAAATAAAAAAGTAAAAAGTTGATAAAGTAACAAAAATAAAAAATAAAAATAAACAAAAAAAAGTTTAAAAAAGGCAAAAACAAAAGACAAAAAAACAAACAAAAAATAGTCATAAATAGTGACGAATTAAATAAATGAATAATAATAAAATTAAAATAAGAAAAATCAAAATGAAACAACCAAAAATGTCAAAAAGTTAAAAGTCGAATAAAAGGGATAAAAAAGCAACTAAAAAGTCAAAAAAATAACAAAAGAGAAACAAAAAAAGTCTCTCCATACGACCGCGTGAGAGGGGTTTGGAAATAATTTTGGACGATCAACTCAGTCAAAAAAAAGACAACAAAAAAAATAAGTCCGGAAAAATTACAAAAGGCGAAAAGAAACAACCAAAAAGGTCAAAAAACAAAAAAGTGAAAAGTGTTCCTATGAGACAACCTGTAGGGGAACGAATCGGGAACTGTAGTTCTTATGACACGACCTGTAGGGGGACCGAATCGGGGACTGTAGTTCCTATGAGACGACCTGTAGGGGGACCGAATCGGGGACTGTAG
>NC_048421.1:413207-414930 GCF_013103735.1 Etheostoma cragini | reverse complement strand
CTGTAGTTCCTATGAGACGACCTGTAGGGGGACCGAATCAGGGACTGTAGTTCCTATGAGACGACCTGTAGGGGGACCAAACATTTGACGAGTAGAAGGAAAAATGGATTCAATAAAATGTCAGTAACTTTTGGACACTAACTTGATGCCATCTGTGAAAAAGCTGAAGTTAAAGAGAGGACGGCTTCTACAGATGGATAATGACCCTAAACACACCTCAAAATAAACGGTGGATTACATCAAGAGGCGTGAACTGAAGGTTTTGCCGTGGCCTTCACAATCTCCTGACCTCAACATAATGTAAAATCTATGGGTAGACCTTAAAAGAGCAGAAAACTCAAAGAATGGAAGACTTTTGGAAGAAGAATGGGCGAAAAAATGTCAACCGACAAATGTCGGAGTGATATGACGATGCTCTCAGACCTCAGAGGGTTGACGTACCAGTAGTCCTCATACTCCACCCCCACCTATCTGCCTCTGCTACGTCACTTTAAAAACACAACACATCCGACAGTGTCTGCCTCTCTTTGCGTGTCGGGGGGAAAAATCCTCGACGAGTGCTGAAGGACAGTCGGACACAAAAACATCTGGAGAGACGGCAACAACTGCAGGAAAAGGGTAAAAAAATCCCCCAAAATTGCCTTAACCCGTTGTAATGTTGTCCCTTTAACCGTGAAACAAACACTTGTTGTCTCCTTCGTCTCTCAGCAAAACAACATGGTTCTTACAATGTCTTCGTCCCTTTTTTTGGGACATTTTGTCAACATTTATGGCGTAAGTGTTGTCACTTTTTTTTAACGTTTTTCCCTCTTTTTCCGTTTATTTTTTAGTTATATTTTTACGTTTTGACGCTTACTTCGACGTCCCATTTTTTGGAGTCGACTTTAACTTTTTAAAGCGGTCAAATTTGACCCGAATACAACACGAGGGTCAAGTTAAAAATTTACCAAAAAAAGTCAGAAAAGGCTCCAAAAAAGTCCAAGTAAAGTGTAAAAATGAGCAAGGACAGATATTCCAACTGTCGTGTTTCTGCAGAGTTTCCTAGATTTAAAATGTCTTTTAATATCTTGCAAAATAACACATATAACCCCCCCCAAAAACACACACACACACGCACACACACACACACACACACACGCACACACACACACACACACACACACACACACACAGTGCAGCAGGAGTATGAGGAGAGATAAAAACACGCAGGATCTGAGTAGAAAGAAATAGTTTCCCTGTCGCAGCGAACCAGACGACAGCAGTGAGAGGGTGAAGATGTTTCCTACCTTTGATTGGGTGAGAGGATGAAGATGGTGAGAGGATGAAGATGTTTCCTACCTTTGATTGGGTGAGTGGATGAAGATGGTGAGAGGATGAAGATGTCTCTAACCTTTGATTGGGTGAGAGGATGAAGATGCTTCCTACAGATGTTTCTAACCTTTGATTGGGTGAGAGGATGAAGATGTTTCCTACCTTTGATTGGGTGAGAGGATGAAGATGCTTCCTACCTTTGATTGGGTGAGAGGATGAAGATGTTTCTAACCTTTGATTGGGTGAGAGGATGAAGATGTTTCCTACCTTTGATGAGTGGAGTGGACGAGATTCCAACACAAACAGGTGGATGAGTGGGTCCGCACTAACAGGTGGAGAGAGAGGCAGCGAGCAACCGAGAGAGGGAGGGAAGAGAGAGAGAGGGAGAGAGGGAGGGAGGAGAGAGAGAGAG
>NC_048421.1:407968-413107 GCF_013103735.1 Etheostoma cragini | reverse complement strand
TCTCTTGCATTTGTCCCTCCATGGCCGCTTCTTGCATTTGTCCCACTGTTTCCTTTTCTTTGCATTCGTCCCTCTATGGCCGTCTATTTGGGGCCGTCCCTCTATGACCGTCTCTTTGAAGCCGTCCATCTATGACCGTCTCTTTGCATTTGTCCCTCTATGGCCGTCTCTTTGCATTTATCCCTCTATTGCCGTCTCTTCGCATTTGTCACTCTATGGCCGTCTCTTTGCGCCGTCCCCTGCAGTTTTCTTACGGTCCTTTGAAGTCTCTTGATGGCCGTCCAGCAGATGTTGCAGGTTGAGATCAGCGGAGGCTGAACGGGACGTGGGACAGACGCCAGGCTGAGACACACTCAGCGAGCTCCAGGAGCTTAGAGTTTAGCATAAGAACACAAAGGGTTGTTGGTGGAGGTGAAGCCTAAAACAAATGTCGGATTCTAATCCCTGGGAACCATATTGTGTATGGCTCATCTTACATAACGCGCTGGAACAACACCCGGCTGTGTGTGTGTGTGTGTGTGCATGTGTGTCAGTGTATGTGTGTGTGTGTGTGTGTGTGTGTGTTTGTGTGTGTGTGTGTGTGAGACGGATGTGTTTACTCTGCCTCAAAGAGGATTTTACGTGTTGACATGTTAGGTGTTGTGATGGGATTCATGTGACAGCTGCTGCTCCACTAAATTGAATTTCCATCTTCTGAACGCATGCTGATATATCTCTGCTCTCCGGCATGCTTTTCAATTATTGGGACAGATTTTTAACCATCTGCTGCTGACTGAAGTCATGTTTCTATTATGAGTTGTGATAAAGGTCTCTCTCTCTCTCTCTCTCTCTCTCTCTCCCGTTATCTTCTCAGCTGCGTTGGGAACGCTGGAGTTTCAGCTTCGATACGAGCAAAGCTCCAGCGAGCTGCACTGCATGGTGATCCGAGCCAAGGTAAGGCCGCTCTCTCCAAAACCACGGGCGGGGGGGGGGGGGGGGGGGGGTACTCGGCAGGTTCTCCACTCAGCCTGAAGCGTTCGTACATAGCTGTGAAAAGTCTGCAATTAGTATGCATTCAACATAGTTATTACTGTCAGCAGCACATGCTGCTGCTGTATGAGAGCTCAGATATCATCATAGGGAAGAGGTCGGGGGTTTGGCTCTTAACAAGGGGCTTTCAAGCTGGGGAGCAGAGTTCATGTCCCGGAAGAAGGAGAAAACCCAAGACTTTCACCTGGAAACAGGTGTTCATGTCCTGGAGAAGTTAAGGAGAAAACACCAGACTTTCACCAGGAAACAGGTGTTCATGTCCTGGAGAAGTTAAGGAGAAAACACAAGACTTTCTCCAGGAAACAGGTGTTCATGTCCTGGAGAAGTTGAGGAGAAAACACAAGGCTTTCACCAGTAAACAGGTGTTCATGTCCTGGAGAAGTTAAGGAGAAAACACCAGACTTTCACCAGGAAACAGGTGTTCATGTCCTGGTACAGCACAGATTGGTTAGTTTCTCCACAGCCAAACCCCTATAGTCCCATAGACTCTTTAACTTAAAGGAGAATACAATTCAAACATGTAGCTCTGTTTTTTTATGTGTAGGTCTGTCAGTAGAAACTAACCACCGATATCAAACACATTTCTTTGCAACCTTGTAGTTCAATACAATACAACCTGATCATGAGAATGTGTTTAATTGAGTATTTTTACACTGTAGTATTGATAGTTAAGTACAATATCTGAGTACTTCCACCTCTGGAGTCCTGTCTGGATTTGCTGGATTCACGTGGAGATGATCCAGAATCAATGCGTGAAGCTGCAGAGTGGTTGATGTTATCTGAGCCTCTGCGTGTCTTTAGCTGCACACAAAACTTAAATGCATTCTGGGAGTCGGAGTCAGCGTCTGTATTTTCTACACACACAGGCGTGTACCTTTTGCTGAAGGACGGGCCCTTTCGGAGAAGTTTTGTTTTGATGCGTCGAACCCGATAAGCGTCATAATTCAAAGCAGACTGTCGCCCCGGAGACAGATATAAGTGCCAGAAAGAGAAAGTGAGGGCTGTAAAGAGACAAGAGGCTGCAGCGCCGTGAATCTGCAGGATTGTGGGAGCCGAGGAACGAGCCCCCAGACACCAGGTCTGCCCGTCTCTGAGCTCAGTGAGCGTGACGTATCACTCATCCCAAACTCTTATTTCCTCACCTGCTGACATTTCACAGCTGCTGTGAGACTCAATGAGACGGACCAGGAGACACTTCCCACGGCTGACTGATGCCAGGAAGACTCTGAGGTCTGACACCATCTCACATCCAAAGATAATCCTCTCACTGGAGATCTCGCAGGGTCCCACACTATATTAAATTAGAATAAACTTGTCTGTCATTGTGCCGAGTTCAGCCCAATGTCCCCACAGCCCTATGGTCCCACAGCCCTATGGTCCCACAGCCCTATGGTCCCCACAGCCCTATGGTATCACAGCCCTATGGTCCCACAGCCCTATGGTCCCACAGCCCAATGGTCCCACAGCCCTATGGTCCCACAGCCCTATGGTCCCACAGCCCTATGTCCCAACAGCCCAATGTCCCCACAGCCCTATGGTCCCACAGCCCTATGTCCCCACAGCCCTATAGTCCCACAGCCCTATGGTCCCACAGCCCTATGGTCCCACATCCTTATGGTCTCACAGCCCTACGGTCCCACAGCCCTATGTCCCCACAGCCCTATAGTCCCATAGCCCTATGTCCCCACAGCACTATGGTCTCACATTTCTAAGATTTTTCTTAAAATTGGGGTAACCCTAACTGTATTGATTAGGAGATAGACAAGGAGATGGATTAGGAGATAGACAAGGAGATGGATTATGAGATACACAAGGAGATAGTTAAGGAGATAAATAAGGAGATAGATTAGGAGATAGATAAGGAGATGGATAAGGAGACAGATTAGGAGATAGATAAGGAGATAGATTAGGAGATAGATTAGGAGATAGATTAGGAGATGGATAAGGAGATAGATAAGGAGATAGATAAGGAGATAGATTAGAAGATAGATTAGGAGATGGATAAGGAGATATATAAGGAGATAGATAAGGAGATAGATAAGGAGATAGATAAGGAGATAGATAAGGAGATAGATTAGGAGATAGACAAGGAGATAGACAAGGAGATAGATTAGGAGATGGATAAGGAGATAGATAAGGAGATAGATAAGGAGATAGATAAGGAGATAGATAAGGAGATAGATAAGGAGATAGATAAGGAGATAGATTAGGAGATAGATAAGGAGATAGATTAGGAGATAGACAAGGAGATAGACAAGGAGATAGACAAGGAGATAGATTAGGAGATAGATAAAGAGATAGATAAGGAGATAGATAAGGAGATAGACAATGAGACAGAAGAGAGTGTGTGTAGTACAGTGTGTGTGATTTACATGACAGTGGTTCCGTCTCTAAGGTCGGGGGGGTCATCCTGCTCGCTCCGACTCATTACAACGAGTCTTTGCTCTCGCTGCAAATGTCAACTCTGTTGAAAGAAATCTGGCGGTGATTTCTCTCGATGACTCGAGTCCCGCTGAGAAATCACCCATCATGCACTCTGCTTCAGTCTTCAGATAGATAGGTAGATAGAAAGATAGAGAGAGAGCGAGAGAGAGAGAGAGAGAGAGAGAGAGAGAGAGAGAGAGAGAGATAGAGATTTGTTCTTCTCGAAGGAAATTTTGGGCTTCCAGTAGCAAGACAACCATAACAACAAAACACATATTGAACACACACACACACACATATACACATATATACACACATATATCACACATGTACACAGATACCGTGTGGAGGAAGGTCTGTATTTTTGACGTATTTTTCAATGTTTTCTTAACTTTTCATGTTTTCTAGACTTTTTCATATTTTCTGACTTTCTCATGTTTTATTGACTTTTATCATGTTTTCTGGAGTTTTTGATGTTTTCTTGACTTTCTCATGTTTTCTTGACTTTTATCATGTTTTCTTGACTTTTTCAAGTTTAATTGACTTTTTCATGTTTCCTTGAATTTTTCATGTTTCCTTGAATTTTTCATGTTTTCTTGACATTCTCATGTTTTCTGACTTTCTCATGTTTTCTGACTTTTTCATGTTTTGTGGTTTTTTCATGTTTTCTTGACTTTCTCATATTTTCTGACTTTCTCATGTTTTCTTGACTTTTTCAAGTTTTATTGACTTTTTCATGTTTTCTTTACTTTTTCATGTTTTCATGTGGACCAGCTAGAACCTCCTACAGTTCTGTAGAGGAAAGTCTGGCAGAAGCGAGACTACCTGAATATTAAAAACACCTGTTTGTATTAACGATGCCTTGCAGCTGTGAATGTCTCATTAGGACAATGAGCCCGAGTGAACAGGACCCTGAACTGAGTACATCTGTTTTTGAGTGAGCTGTGGTTTCTTTGTCTGCAGGGTCTGAAGTCGATGGACTTCAACGGACTGTCGGACCCGTACGTAAAACTGCACCTGCTGCCCGGAGCCTGCAAGGTGAGACGCAGAAACACAAACATGAGGCTCACAAGACGGAGCTCAAGTATAATGATAGATCTGCTGATGCTAGACTTCTTTCTAGACTTCTTTCTTTCAAGATTTAAAGGGACAGCTCACCCCAAAACCCCAAAATACCCTACATAATTTTGCTTACCTTCAGTGCAATCTCTTTTTGCTGTTGCCAGACTCAGATTAATACTCTAAGTGTCTGACAACATTATGGGATGGATTTCTAAGGAGTTCGACCTTTCTGTTAAAGAGTAAGATCCTTTTTTAAACATAAAAACATCTGCAAAATTGCGTTCTCTAAACCCACCAGACTCCATGTAAATACACAATGATTTAAGCATTGTAAAATACACTTAATTCAAAGTTGACAGAAACAAAATAAAACTATTAAAATCAGTTTAGGGGTCGTCTTTCCACTTCTCCAACCATCACAACTCTAGTTCTGGTTTAAATGAACACATAGTATACTGATTTACATGTGAGAATATGTTGACCCAATACGTGCTAGAAGTAGTGATTATTTACATGGAGCCTGGTGGAGATATGCTGCTCTATACACTCTTAACCTTCCTCTGGTGTTAGCTTTCTGCTGCCATCTGAAGTGTTAGCGGGTCATTTTGGACCCGTGTATTAAAT
>NC_048421.1:401780-407868 GCF_013103735.1 Etheostoma cragini | reverse complement strand
CCCCCCCCCACCACTAGATTGACCGTGTGTGACGAGGATAAGTTGACTCATAACGAGCTGATCGGAGAGTCCCGGGTTCCTCTGAAACGGGTGAAACCAAACCAGACCAAACATTTCCACACCTGCCTGGAGCACCCGCCCCCGGTAACACACACACACACACACACATGCATACACTCACACACACACACATGCATGCACACATACTGTACATATGATTACACAGACCAACATGCATACACACACACACATACATACACCCACATGCATACACACACATAAATACACACACACACATACGAGCACGTAGACACACACACCCATACATATGTGCACACACACACGTACACCCACATGCAACCACCCACCAACACCCACACAGTGTTAGTACTGTTACTGCAGTAGAGGATGTAAATCCTACGGTATCACCCACCGTGCCCGTCTCTGCTTTCAGCTCCCCTCACCGACCGCCATGGGCGAAGCCCTGCGAGGAATATCCTGCTACTTACGAGAGGTAGGACTCCATGTTAAGAGTTCTCTCAAATCTGTAGTCCACTCCCTGTGGTCTGGACCAACGCAAAAACATTTACATCGTAGCATTGTTCTGTCTGTTCTGTCATCAATGAAAGAGATCTTCACCCTCCTAAACTTTATTTTACTTTTGAAAACGGGTCAAATTTGAGGCGTTAGCAATTTGAGCGGAAAAAACGATACAAGAACATATAAAAAAGGGAAAAAATATCTAAAAAATGATTAAAAAAAGTAGAACAAAAATAGAACAAAAACATAAAAAGGGCTGAAAAAGTTAGTCCACCTAAAATCTCTTCCTTCCCTTAACTGCGTCAAACTTGTCGCCAATAGTCCCGACCAAACGCGTTGAGATCTGACCCTTAAGGACACTTCAATAACGACGCCAAAGTCACCTGACCAAGCGTCCGTATTTTACGGATGGGAGTGAGAATGTGTGGTTTTATAATACTTCTTTGCTAACGTAATATTCTGCTCCCTATGAAGCAGGAAAACATTTAATTCAGTGTGTCACTGACTATCATTTGTCAAACGTAATATTCATATTCTTCACACATTTTGTCATGCTACTACTCACGCAGCGTTGACACCACATGCACACAAAATACATTAAACCGTGCAGAAAGATCTGGAATGGTGTGCTTTGACTTTTCCAAGAGATTCGCCAAGTGGTTCTAACAAAATTGACAAACAAAATGACACATTTCCCATAGACACTAATGGGAAATTGTCCGGAAACCACCCCTCTTTGGGACCATACCGATCCACCATAGTTTAACGTAGAAAAATGATTAAAAGCATAAAAATACAATATGACTTTGACCTCTATTGGGCTACTTGGAGGGTTGTCCCCTCTTTGGTGGACATGTCAAACAGCAGAGTAAAGGTAGATCCGCTCAGCTTTAGTCTCTATCCACAGCGTTTCACTTCTGGGATTCTTCCAGTGCCTCTCAAAATTCCGCCAGAGGTTTGTCTTTTTGCAAGATATCCGTCCTCCGTCTCTGTGTCGGCGCTCTAATCTGCGGCTGATTCTTGAGGACTCTAGTTACCTGGTCCACAGATCTCTGCAGGGTAAATCCAGACAGCTAGCTAGACTATCAATCTGTTGACTGTTTGCCGCCTTTTCGTTGCCTTGTTGTAGCCTCACATTTTCGTATTCTTCACACATTTTGTCATGCTACTTCTCACGCAGCGTTGACACCACATACACACAAAATACATCAAATTGTGCAGACTGATCTGGAATGTTGTGCTATGACTTTTCCAAGAGATTCACCGAGTGGTTCTAAGGAAATTGACAAACAAAATAACTCATTTCCCAGACATTTGTCGCCTTTTCCTAGCCTTTTTGACACCTTTTCATGTCCTTTTTGCTGCCCTTTTTTTCGCATTTTCCGGTAAAGCAAGGTCCGGCCATGAGAGACTTGCACAGCTGTTACTTCACTCAACCATATTTTCAAGTTTTAACCACCATCTTTCAAGCCTTCACAAAGAAACTTTAAGCTCTAAAAAGAAAGATTTCTGGAGGAGTATCACCAAAACAAAAGTCCAAAATGATACTTTTGGAAACCTTTGCTCTTCTTTCTCCATCGCAGGATCCATATAGACATATATTGTGAGGGATAACTGTGAAAATACAGTCTGTGAAATTGCCATGGAAGACTTGAAGGTGCCACAGCCCATCACAGCTCGGCCCAACGCCCTTTACAAACCTGCCTTCCTTGATGTGATCCACAGCTGGCTGGCTTCATGTGAATAACCACGGGACAACATCACATGATCACTATGGGACAGGTTGTAATAGAGCTCATGTTCCAGCTGATAGCGACATATCGAGCTATAATAAGAAAACAACAACGCTATCAACACATCGCTATGACGATGCAGATGAAACATGTCTTTTTATTGCCCTCCCGGCAGGAAATACTGGGGGACATTAACTACAACTTCTTCTACTTCGTTTTGTGGCGGGCTGCAACCATAAAATAACCTAAAACGTAATCGCAATTCATTGTTTATTCAGCAAATGAGGGTTCCATCAGCGTTTGTCATATAAAAAAATCCCCAAGACAAAATCAGATGAGACTGAACGGATTTTATTTGAGTAGATATTCATGGAATTCCATTGAATTTTACTGTTCCATGAAGCATTTTTCAATTTTTATCACTTAATTCAGATAAAAACATGTGGATGGAAAGATATCTTCTGAGCATGTTGAACTGCAATGTCATTTGTATCGTCCAGTCCAACTGAGGACCCTCTCGAAAATGAGAGGCCACATCTCCTCGTTCAATAAATTATCAAATTGGTGGATGCAGAAGGACCACAGAGAGCCATAATGGAGAGGAAACACTCATATAATCATCAACATGTACTATATACTCTTATAATAAACAGAAAATAAGCTGTTTGTTCAGAGAAAGAAGTGTGAATTGCAGCATGAACGTTGCTGACTGCTGCACGCCGGCTTATCTGCTCTTTAATTTCTGACTGGAGGCTGTTTTTGTTTGGATCAAAGAAGTTTAATCGCTAATTATGGAAATATAAGGTTTCCTCGAGGTCCTGATTAGTTTTTCCGTCTGGTACCTTTCATCATCTTCAACGTTTTTGGGGATATACGCTACTTCTCTTTATTTTTGAGAGATGTTCAGGTTGAGCTGAAGTCAGGACGCTTAGCTTAGCTTAGCATACAGAGTGGAAGCAAGGGAAAACGGCTAGCCTGGCTCGGTCATGGTTAAAAACACTGACAAGTGTTTGAAATTGATTTAGATCTTAACTTGGAAGATATTTTTTTGAACAGAGCAAGGCTGCTTCAAGTCTTTATGCTAAGCTAAGCTAACTCTGGTTCTAGTCTTTAAGCTAAGCTAACCCCGACTCAGCTTTGCATTACACATAGACGTGATATAGAAATCTGAAAATGTCCTTCTCAGAAAGAAAGACAGAGACTAAGAAACCGACAGAGAGTCTAAGACAGACAGAGAGAAAGACAAAAGAGAAATAAAGACAGACAGACAGACAGACAGACTAAGAGACAGACAGGCAGAGAGAGACACAATGAAAGACAGAAATTAAAGGACAGTGAGAGGATTTCCCAAAATGGTGATTTATCTTGTTATCTCTGACAGAAACAGACGGACTGAGACTCTCCCCTGAGTTATTAAACACCTTTACCCGGCCCCGTCTCCGGTAAATGAACCCGCCGGCAGAGGAACTACTTCTCCTTGTTCCCCGGCGACTCGCAGCCCTCCCTAAAGACCTGAGGGTTGGGACTGCAGATTACATCATCTAGAGTCCCGGTGGTCCTTTGGTTTCCTATCTCAGCCAATAAACAGCCGTAAATGGGACACTTCTAACCCGTTCTAACGCAGCCAGCGGCTCAGGTTCTGGTTCAGATCCTAGTTTAAGCTCTAGTTGTCCCACGTCTAGACTATCAGCTTCATGACGCTAGTACTTGCATACCGGGCCCCGAACGGATCCGACCCAGCATACGTCCAGGACCAGGTCAAACCGTGCACCCCAACCCGCCCACGCCAACCTGCTAGCTGCCCCCTCACACCCCCCATTGGTCTATCCAATTGAGTGCAGCTCAAAAAAAGCTTTACAAATTTGGTGAAAACCCACCAAAATTTCAAAAGGCTCAAAAAAAGTCGACAAACATTGAAAAAGTGACAAATGTGAAAATATGTGAAAGTGACCAAAATTTCAAAATGTGGGAAAAAAAAACATCAAAAAATAATTCAGAAGGTTCAGAAAAAACTTAAACATTGAAAATGTGACAAATGTCAAAAAATTACAAATGTAAAAAAAAATTTTTTGGAAAGAACCCACGGAAATTTAAAAAGTTTTAGAAAAGTTGATAATTGTTAAAAAAGTGACAAAAATGCGGAAATATGCCAAAAAAGTAACAAATGTAAAAATAAACTGGTGGAAAAACCTACAGAAATTTCAAAAGGCTCAGAAAAAATCGACAATGTTGAAAAATTGACAAAAGTGAAAATTTGTCAGAGTGACAAATGTGAAAATATGTCAAAAATTTTACAAAGATTTCTCGAAAAATTTGATAAAATTCCATGAATATTTCAAAAAGGCTTAGAAAAAAATCGACAATGTTGAAAAAATGACAAATGTGAAAATATGTCAAAGTAACAAAAATGTCCAAAAGAATTGGGGAAAAACCCATGAAAAATAATTCAAAAGGCTCAGAAAAACGTTGAAAAGGTGACAAATGTCAAAAATTACAAACGTAAAAAAAAAAGCTTAACAAATTTGGGGAAGAACCCACTGAAATTTCAAAAGGATCAGAAAAAGTCTACAGACATTGAAAAAGTGACAAAGTAAAAATATGTCAAAGTGACAAAAAAATTGAAAATGTGTCCAAAACTAACACAAATGTCCCAAAGAATTGCGGGGAAAAACACTTTTTTTTCAAAAGGCTCACAAAAAATCGACAAACGTTGGAAAAAAAAGTGACAAATATGAAAATATGTCAAAAATTAAAAAAATTCCTCCAAAAAATGGTTAAAATTCCATGAAAATTTCAAAAGGCTCAGAAAACATCGACAATGTTGAAAAAGTGACAAAAGTAAAAATATGTCAAATTGACAAAAAAAAATGAAAATGTGTCTAAAAACTAACACAAATGTCCCAAAGAATTGGTGGGAAAAACAAAAAAATTTCAAAAGGCTCACAAAAAATCGACCAACGTTGGAAAAAAAAGTGACAAATGAAATATGTCAAAGTGACAAAAATGTCAAAAGAAACTCTTCCAGTTCACCTCCACCCAATCATATAATAGAATGGAAAGCAGTTATTATCTTATTGTCACTCTGAACTCACACATGCACTGACTTCACTCTACAGCCTACACCCCCCCCCCCCCCCCCCCCCCCCCCCCTGGACTTTCTTCTTACTGCAATATTTAACCATTTCATTACTGTGCAATATTTATTTGTTCTAATACTTCATTTTTTGCATAATGTGTATACAAAGCTGTTTTATAAAATATATATGTGTGTAGTTGCTCTCAGGGCTCAGGCTTGTTTACCAAGTCCCCCCCCCCCCTCTTTTTTTCTCTGCACTACCTTTTCTTTATGTTCTCATATTTTTATATTTCGTGTTGACACGTGTTGCCCAGTTACTGCACTTATGTATAATGACAATAAAGGCTTTCTGTTCTATTCTGGTAAACACAAGTCCAGCACCTGGGCAAAGAGACAAAACCTTTACAGTGGCAACACAAAATATAAATATATATAAAATGGAAGTAGTGCAGAAGACGAAGATAAAAACAGACGGGGGGATGTTGTGCACAGTTCCTGTAAGCAACTATATATATATCAATAAAATAGTAAGAAAGATAGATGGTTTGTATTAATATAGTTTTTGGTGTATCAAAAGTCCTGAGTATTAAATACTGCACAGTAATGAAATTAAATGGTTAAATTTTAAATGTTGTGCTGTAATGAAATTGCACAGAATTCCGGAGTTTTTTAAGGTTATATATACACAGTAGGTGGGAAGAAAAAAGAAGGTCTGGGGGGGCCGGGCTGGGGGGGCCGG
>NC_048421.1:400683-401675 GCF_013103735.1 Etheostoma cragini | reverse complement strand
GAATCCTCCAAGCTGGCATCGATCTGACCTTTGTCCTCTCTGAGCTGCAGGAGTGAAGGATGCTGGGAAACTGCAGCTCTTCCCAGAAAACTCTTAGTAACACGTGCACGTTGTCTTCTGTTGCTCCGGCGGATCAGAGCTGCAGCGCTGGCGTCTCTGGGGAACGCAGAGAGTTCAGAGCGTGACGGAGGAGGTGGAGGAGGAGGTGGTGGAGCTCCTCTTCCACCACCTCCTCCGTCACGCTCAGGGCGGTGAGCTGTGTCCGTAACGCACCACGGCGGGCGGAGGAGACAGGAAGACAGAGGCGGAGGATTATTGCATCGATCTCCCCCCCCACCTCTGCAGTGTTTTAATGAACCCCCTCCGGGGAGATGGTGCGTGATCTGGTCTCCGTGGGAAGGTTTTGGGATGAAATCAAAGGAAACGGATGAGAGTCGGAAGAACTCCGACTCCCACGAGCTGCAGGTCTATTCTCGGATGAAGCTGAAACTACATCTTCTTTATTAGTGAAGCACATTTAAAACAACCAAAAATTCAAAATTCAAGACTTAAGATCTCTTAATTGTCACTCCATAGTATTCTGTAGTACTAAACTACGTGCAAAGTTCACAGCTTGAAGAATACAGCATAGAAACAATTAAAAACACAGTGGAAAAGTTGATGTTAGTTATATGAAAAATAAAAAAATGATTAAATACTTATATGAGTGTGGAGAGCATGTAGAGTGATAAATATAAATATATAACTTCTAAAAAAAGTGAAAAATATAAATATCTAGGTAAAGCACACAGTGTTGGACATTAACAGGATTATAAATAACAAAACAAACATTTAAAACAAATTCAATTTTATTTATATATCACAACAACAGCTATCTCCCAGGTCTTCCATTAAGAGCAGGTCTAGACCGGTCTCACCTGTTTCCTGGTGAAAGTCTGGTGTTTTCTCCTTAACTTCTCCAGGACATGAGCACCTGTTTCCAGGTGAAAGTC
>NC_048421.1:395057-400583 GCF_013103735.1 Etheostoma cragini | reverse complement strand
TGAAAGTCTTGTGTTTTCTCCTTAACTTCTCCAGGACATGAACACCTGTTTCCTGGTGAAAGTCTTGTGTTTTCTCCTGTGGAGTCGTGTCACTGTTGATGACTCAATATGAAATTTTGGAAGTTTTTAAAATAAATCGCCCGGAGCAGAATCCTCTGAAAGCCCTCCAGGCAGTCACACCCTGCTGTCATCACTCAGTCTTCAAAAAAACTGCCAAAACATGTGAAAGTGCCTCTGAATAGAAGCTAAATATACACAAACCCCCGGTTTGAAAGACAAACATGCTTTATTATTCATTATTCTGGAGATCCAAAGGCTTCTAACCTCTCGTATTATAGCCAGCGGTGCTCCTTAGAGGCTCATCCAACCGTTCAATACAAACATCTAAGTTTTACTTCATCCTACTCCTTTCTGCATGTGTAAATAGAGGACTTTAAGAAATAAGATTGATAAATATAAGAGTTTTGGTTTGTTTGTTTTTCTTACTATTTCTTCTGATGTTTTATTTACACGTTGAAAATAAAGAAATCAATCGATCTGAAACATGATACGGTGGTTTTGATCTGAAATGACTTGATAGGATCCAAAAAAGTAAATCAGGAAACATTGGTGTGTAAAGTTGGAACTACTTTTCTAATAATAATGAAAAATAATAATAATAATGTATGCTTTATTGCTCCCTAATCGAGAGTAATCTGACTAAAATAATATTTAACGATGTAATTTGCAGAAAGGGATCTGTAGGACTGCGTTTCAGCTCCTTACCAAGCTGAGACTAACACACTGTGACTAAGGTGTCACATGACAACCGGGGTCACTACGAATTTCCACGACTTTCAACGTCACATTACGACTTTCTACGTCTCTCTACATCTCCTTAAATCTCTAACCCGACTGATCTAACCCGGCTGATCTAACCCGACTGATCTAACCCGGCTGATCTAACCCGACTGATCTAACCCGGCTGATCTAACCCGGCTGATCTAATCCGATTTATCTAATCCGGCTGATCTTACCCGGCTGATCTAACCCGGCTGATCTAACCCGACTGATCTAACCCGGCTGATCTAATCCGATTTATCTAATCCGGCTGATCTAACCCGGCTGATCTAACCAGGCAGATCTAACCCGGCTGATCTAACCCAGCTGATCTAATCCGATTTATCTAACCCGGCAGATCTAACCCGGCTGATCTAACCTGGCTGATCTAATCCGATTTATCTATCCCGGCTGATCTAACCCGGCTGATCTAATCCGATTTATCTAATCCGTCTGATCTAACCCGGCTGATCTAACCCGGCAGATCTAACCCGGCTGATCTAACCCGGCTGATCTAATCCGATTTATCTAACCCGGTTGATCTAACCCGGCTGATCTAACCCGGCTGATCTAACCCGTCTTTTTCTGCCTCCGCAGTGGGAGAATGAGCAGCTGCACAGCCTGGAGGAGAGGGGGCGTCTGCTGCTCTCGCTGCAGTTCCTGCCCCCCCTCGGCGAGGAGGAGAAAGACGTGGACGGAGGGGGGGAGGGGCACCGCAGCGGAGGTCTCTGTGTCGGCGTGAAGCGCTGCGCCCACCTGGCCGCCATGGACGTCAACGGCTTCTCCGACCCCTACGTCAAAATGTAAGAACATCGTCATCATTTATCGCTGTGTGTGTGTGTTTGTGAAATATTAGACTGGCATGTTCAACTGAGGTTTTTAAATCTCTTACTTATATATAGATTTACATATTCAGTGCTGCGTACGTGTCCTCCATGGTATCTCTGATCTCTTTGTAGCAGCTTACGAGACATTTGAATAGAGAATAAAGTTTAAAAAAAGTAAAGAAACAGTCAAAAAACACGGTAAATAACAACTGAAATCTCCAGTTATTTCCTTTAGATTTCATATGATTTTTACAGTTAAATGCTGTAAAGTTACATTCGCATTACAGTTGAAATCAAAGTGGTCTAAGTATTACTGTAAAAACTACAGTAAACTACTGTATTTTCTTAGGTTGTGTTTAATTGTTTTGTATTTTACATAAAATACTTTAAATGGAAGTAAGAGACCTTTACTGGAAAAAGTGTTGTTACAGTACATTTTATGTTAATTTTGTTGACTCCATGTAAATAATCACCATAAAATTGGAAGTATGATATATGTAATCCACTTAAAAAGATAGCATTTTAGCATGCTAATGTGAGCCCTTTGCATCTGTAAAGTAAAACTAAAACTATGGATAACTGTAGCTGAGTAGAAGTAGAAAGTTGCTTGAAAATGAAGCACTCAAGGTAAGAACAAGTGGCTCGAACTCTGCATGAGATTTAAGCTTTGTGTTTCCTCGAGGGACGCTGGCTTTGAGCTGCAGTATTTTTCTCTCCGTTGCACGCCGTGTGAATGCAAACGGAGTGCGAGCCAGAAGGAGAAGGCGACTGACAGCTGAGCGGTCGAGTGAACTCTGAGCCAGTTATAGAAACCCCTGCAGAGGCCGGCGTCTCCGCACGCCGTCCACGGCTCGACATCGGCCAATAGGACGCTTTGATCATCTCTGTGGACGGCCAGTCAGCGTCGTCCACCTGCTCCTCTCTCCTCCGTCTGGCTCGGGTCATCTTGTTGTTGAAGGCAGCAAATCCCCCCCCCTCAGTCCTTGTGTCCCCGCTGTCCTGCGTCAGATCAATGTGTGTGTGTCTGTCTCCTGTGTGTTGTGCTGTTTGTTAGTCTTCCTGGTTCCTGTTAGTGTTCCTGTGCTTTCTGTTTTTTCGTTCTCTTTCTTCCTGCTTGTTTCCAGGACTCCTTTTGTTTTGTGCATGTTTTGGCTTTATTAAATCTTCAAAGCCACCAGCTCTCCGCATCAGTGTGTCTGTGTGTGTGTGTGTGTGTGTGTACTGCATTGTTGTAAAACTGATTAATTATGAAGTACTCTCTCATTAATGAGGATTAACACGGCAGGATAACGTCGCCCCGCGCCCTCAAACGATGCTTTAATTAAGCACACCGCATCATTTCTCATGTAATTCCACGGTGGCGCGTCTCCTCTTATTAATGGCTTTGTAATTGAAGCCCAGGGCGAGGCGGGACGCCAATATTAAGCTTTTTATTTAACTAAACGTCAGCAAGTCACAGAGTCCAACACTCAAAGACGCACGTACGCAGTGGAATTCAACTTTAGTTCACGGATCCACATTCAGAAATCTTATTATCTATCATAATCTTATTATTATTACTTTTAACATTATATTTTGGGGCATCTTTGGGCCCTTAATGATAGGACAGCTGAAGAAATGAAAGCGGAGAGAGAGGGGGGAAAGACATGCGGCAAAGGGCCGCAGGTCGGAGTCGAACCCGCGGCCGTTGCGTCGAGGAGTAAGCCTCTGTATATGGGCGCGCGCCCCAACCAACTGAGCTCCCCGGGCGCCCTAACATTCAGTGATCTTTTGATCCTCTGTCTCTGTGATGGAGCTCTAACCTCCGTCCCTGTCCTCTGTCTCTGTGTTGATATCTGGGGGGTGTCTGGGGGGTATTTGGGGGGTATCTGGGGGGGTATTTGGGGGGGGTATTTGGGAGATATCTGGAGGGTATCTGGGGGGCATCTGGGGGGTATCTGGGGGGGTATTTGGGAGATATCTGGAGGGTATCTGGGGGGTGTCTGGGGGGTGTCTGGGAATAAACACCAGAAATGATGGAGGAGTCTGCACAAGAGACAATGCAGCTTTATTCAATTATTGAACAGGAAGATAACCGTGGGTGTACACACACACACAGACACACAGAGACACACACACACACAGAGAGAGAGAGACACACACACAGACACACACACACAGAGAAACACAGAGAGACACACAGACACACACACACACGCACACAAACAGAGAGACACAGAGACACACACAGAGACACACACACACACACAGACACACACAGTGTCTCTCTGAACATCAGACTAACTGTGTTTCTTATAGTCTTCTAGTCCTGCTAGTTCTAGTCCTATATATATATATATATATATATATACCCATTAGATGAAATACAGTTGAAAACTTAAGTACTCCACCTCATGAACCACTCCAGCTGTCAGGGCCCAACCCCACCCAGTTGGAGTGCTAAGGGGGGCGGGTCTTGGTCTTGGCTTCTGTAGTAGGATTGTTAATTTGCCTCCAGGGATGCTGTGTGGTCTAGCCAGACCTTCTTCACGGGGGCTTTGGGGGAAGGTCTGGCACCGGCTGACTTTTCCATTGTAGAGTTACCGATCAATCCAAATAAAAACACTCTATATTTCTTTTCATCCCGTCCGGGCCGACAGATACCTGAAGCCAGACATACTGAAGAAGTCCAAACACAAAACGGCCGTGATGAAGAAGACCCTGAACCCCGAATTCAACGAGGTGAGAACCAGCACCCGGCTAGACCTGGGCCACTTCCCAGTGCTGCTGTGCGATTAATGGTCTCAGACATGATTATCAATAGAATTATCTCTTTCAGTCCAATATTGTAAAATGTTATTATAACTTTTGTTTTGAATTAATTTGGTTGCAGTTCCACCAGAGTTCCACTGGGGGGACCGCGATGGTCCGGTGGTGCAAAATAAATGGGAGTCTTTGGAGCTAGCCGGCTAAAATTATCTCTTTGCCTGATTGCCGTTGAGAAATCTCCGATTTAATTGTAGTTTTTGCAAGTTCAACATGGATTATACAGTAGGTCAAAAGTGGAATGAACGAGTACTTATTGGTCGGTGACCCCCATCAGACCCCCATCAGACCCCCGTCAGACCCCCTTCAGACCCCCGTCAGACCCCCCTCAGACCCGCGTCTGTTGTTAAATCTGTGTCTCCGCCTGTGTTTGATCTCTGCAGGAGTTCTTCTACGAGATCTCCCTGTCGGAGCTCACCAACAAGACTCTGGAGGTCACGGTGTGGGACTACGACCTGGGGCGCTCCAACGACTTCATAGGTGAGACGCCGAGGGGGTCAGATTGCAGGGGGGGGGGGGGCGCACACTATGTTTGTTACACACACAGGGACACACACTACGCTTGTTACACACACAGGGACGCACACTATGCTTGTTACACACACAGGGACACACACTATGCTTGTTACACACACAAGAATGGGAGAGGACCTCTGATTGGTTGATTGCATGTTACCCAGAACACACCTCTAATTAATGAGGTGCCCTTTAGGACCATGAGCCCGGCTCACCGAACGCACCGGCGCCCTGAGCGCACCGGCGCCCTGAACGCACCGGCGCCGGGCGCTCAGATCGTTAAAATAGGGTACTCTGAGTTTCATAGATGAGTCCGAGGAAAGGAAGCCTCTGGTCTAGAATCTAACACCTACTACCTGGGGAGACTCTCCGTTTGCACTACTCTCCGTTTAATAATCTCTCCGTTTAATAATCTCTCCGTTTAATAATCTCTCCGTTTAATAATCTCTCCGTTTAATAATCTCTCTGTTTACTACTGATTTAACACTGGAAACAAAGAGCTCGTGGAAGCTGATATTACATCATCACTGTGGACATTAGACGAGCTGCAGACCCCCCC
>NC_048421.1:392905-394957 GCF_013103735.1 Etheostoma cragini | reverse complement strand
GGGGCAAACACTTTTTCACACCACTGTATATATATATATATATATATATATATATATATATATATATATCTGTGTGTGTGTGTGTGTGTAGTACATGTGTGTGTCTATACTATGTGTGTGTGTGTGTGTATGTATGTATGTATGTATGTATGTGTATATATATATATATATATACAGTATATATATATAAAATCACATACGTGTACCTATCGTGGCAGTAACAGCTGTTCTGATTGGTGTCCCTGTCCAGGCGGCGTGTGTCTCAGCTGTCTCTCCCAGGGCGACGCGCTCCGTCACTGGATGGACTGCCTGAAGAACCAGGGCCGCCGGGTGGAGCAGTGGCACATCCTGACCAACGAGCTGCCCCGCACCCTGAGCCACGACTGAGCCGCAGCGGGGGGGCGGGGGGCCACAGGGATCCTCGTCAAGGGACGGCCTTGGAGCATCTTAACCCACGGGGATCTGCAGTAACGGAGTTTCAGGACCGGCGGTGGGGGGGTCGGGTGGAGCCAGAGCGGCGGGGTG
This sequence comes from Etheostoma cragini, assembly GCF_013103735.1. Classification (NCBI taxonomy): domain Eukaryota; kingdom Metazoa; phylum Chordata; class Actinopteri; order Perciformes; family Percidae; genus Etheostoma; species Etheostoma cragini. The sequence goes on along the minus strand of NC_048421.1, from coordinate 394,432 downwards.
CTGCTCGTGTGCCTTCATTAGTGATCGCTGAGTCATCCTGAAGAAGAGCACGGTCATTACGACATTAGCACCAAACTAACACACTCGTAACAGAAAGTACACAACAGTACACGTCCCACTCGCACTGGACATGAAATTGCATGTTTTTGTTTTTTTACAAGATACAGATTCTCCAGACCAGACCAGGTCCTTTCTTAGACTTCACGTCCCAATTAATTATAAAAACTAACTCTCTTTCTGTACTTTAACCCTCATGTTGTCCTCATGTTGTCCCCATGTTGCCTTCATATTGTCCTCATGTTGTCTTCATATTGTCCTCATGTTGTCTTCATATTGTCCTCATGTTGTCCTCATGTTGTCTTCATATTGTCCTCATGTTGTCTTCATATTGTCCTCATGTTGTCTTCATGTTGTCCTCATGTTGCCCTCATGTTGTCCTCATGTTGTCTTCATATTGTCCTCATGTTGTCTTCATGTTGTCCTCATGTTGCCCTTATGTTGTCCTGATGTTGTCCTCGTGTTGTCTTCATGTTGTCTTCATGTTGTCTTCATGTTGTCTTCATGTTGTCTTCATTTTGTCCTATATCAATGTTCTTTTTAATTCCCCAAAATAACATGATTGATTCCACCCAACGCTCTTTGCCAAGTACAAATCTCTACTTTCATTAATTTTGGGGCGTCTTATTCAATTTTATAGCATTGTAAAACAAATGGAAGTGTTTTTGAAATAGTATTGAGTAAAAGTTGACATATTCCAGTCTGTGATTATCATCAACATCCATTCCTTTAATTTTAGTCTCAAGAATTCCTAATTTCTGCTTTTCTAACTCAAACATTAGGTATAATTTCCTATAAATGAGGTTTATTGACCATAAATTCCAAAAATAACTGTAAAACTAAAGTTAATAAGTTAGTGTTACGTAGTGTTAAATGTCAAAGAAAGTAACAAAAGCATCAAAAGTGTTGAAAAAAGGGACATAAACTTATGACATAAAGTTAAAAACATCAATAAAAGTGCTGTTGAATTTCAATTTTGACGGGATGACAACACGAGAGTTAAAGAACTTGTCTTTGTATATGCGTGTAGTAGCACCAGAAACCCTAAACAACCCCCCAAATCCCCCAAAAAGTATTTTTTTTCCCAACCTTTTCGCCACTTTTTCCAGTCTTTTTCTGGCCTGTTTTACATTTTGATGTCTTTTTCATGGGTGACATTTTTCGGGGTCTTTATTTCAACCGAGCTATGAGTGAGAAGATTTAATGAGTCATGCAATAATAACGTAAAAGATGCCTGACTTTTACGATGAAATAACAGCATGTGAATAACCTAAATATGTCCCTGGATGTGGCGTGGCCCTTCTTGGAACAGACCTTTTTCACAGCAGACATTTTATAGGCCACGCAGGACACACTAATATATACTCTTTCCAAAGAGAGCAGGTCTAGACCGGACTCTGGGATGTTAATTATCTCCCAGGTTTTTCCTTAAAGAGCAGGTCTAGACCAGACTCTGGGATGTTATTTATC
>NC_048421.1:389665-392805 GCF_013103735.1 Etheostoma cragini | reverse complement strand
GTTTCCGACCACACCACAGCACTGAGACGGCTCTCGTTAAGGTCTTTAATGACATCCACCTTAACACAGATAGTGGCACTTTGAATTGCCCTGTTGCTGAAATGTGCTGTACAAATAAAGCTTTAGAAAGGAAAGAACCATGTTTAGTGATTATTAGTAACAGGTTAGACTTACAGCAGCGAGGAAACGTCTGGTGGAGGCAGGCGGGGGGGAGACTGCAGGCGGTGGAGCTGTGGGTGGAGGTTGTTGTTCAGACAGGAAGTGGTTACGTTAATCTGGAACAGATGAGTGATGAAAACAGGAAGTGCGCAGATCCGTTCGGAGGAAAGAGAGTTGGAAACATGGGAAAACTCCCTCTAACGCTCAGGAACAGTCAGGAACAGTCAGAAACAGTCAGAAACAGTCAGAAACAGTCAGAAACAGTCAGAAACACTCAAACAGTCAGAAACACTCAAACAGTCAGAAACAGTCGGAAACAGTCGGAAACACTCAAACTGTCAGAAACAGTCAGAAACAGTCAGAAACAGTCAGAAACACTCAAACAGTCAGAAACACTCAAACAGTCAGAAACAGTCAGAAACAGTCTGAAACAGTCAGAAACAGTCAGAAACACTCAAACAGTAAGAAACACTCAGAAACAGTCGGAAACAGTCGGAAACACTCAAACTGTCAGAAACAGTCAGAAACAGTCAGAAACACTCAAACAGTCAGAAACACTCAGAAACAGTTAGAAACACTCAGAAACAGTCGGAAACAGTCGGAAACACTCAAACTGTCAGAAACAGTCAGAAACAGTCGGAAACACTCGGAAACACTCAGAAACACTCAGAAACCGCAGGAAATGGAAGAGGTTGGATCAGAGAGACTTTCTAATAGGTGCATGCTGTATTTAAGGAACCTCTGCATGGGAAAATAGGGTCTAAGTCGAGAAAAAATGGAGTTACTCTTTAAAGCTGTAGTACTCTGTACCGTAGCTGTAGTACTCTGTAGTACTTTTAAGCATGATTTCATACGTCCTTCTATAATATGCATGTATTAATACTATTATTCCCAATGCTTTTCATGTTGTATGGCTTTTAAAATCCCTTCCCTGTGTCCTCCCTGAAGGAGAGACTCTTAGTCCTTCTCCAAGGACAACGCCATAACGTCTAAGGGGGACATTTGTTCAGTATTACGTTAACCAAAGCAGGTACAGATCCAGGGTCAGGACCAAAGCAGGTCCAGGGTCAGGACCATAGCAGGTCCAGGGTCAGGACCAAAGCACGTCCAGGGTCAGGACCAAAGGGGTCCAGGGTCAGGACCAAAGCAAGCTGTAGTACTCTGTACTGCAGCTCTAGTACTCTGTACTGTAGCTTTAGTACTCTGTAGTGTAGCTTTAGTACTCTGTTCTCTGTACTGCAGCTGTAGTACTCTGTACTCTGTACTGCAGCTGTAGTACTCTGTACTCTGTACTGCAGCTGTAGTACTCTGTACTCTGTTCTCTGTACTGCAGCTGTAGTACTCTGTACTTTGTACTGCAGCTGTAGTACTCTGTACTCTGTTCTCTGTACTGCAGCTGTAGTACTCTGTACTGCAGCTGTAGTACTCTGTACTCTGTTCTCTGTACTGCAGCTGTAGTACTCTGTACTGTAGCTTTAGTACTCTGTACTGTAGCTGTAGTACTCTTTACTGTAGCTTTAGTACTCTGTACTGTAGCTGTAGTACTCTCTACTCTGTACTGTAGCTTTAGTACTCTGTAGTGTAGCTGTAGTACTCTGTACTGCAGCTACAGTACTCTGTACGGCAGATGCAGTACTCTGTAGTGTCAGCAGGAGGCAGCAGTGATCCACACTGTGAAACCACACAAACCAGACTCCCTCCTCTCTCTGTCCGTGTGGCATTCCAACTTTTATTGTGTCATCGTACATAAAACAGCTGATAGAAATAGAAACACCCGGAAAGAACAAGATCCGTGTAAACAACAGTCCAACAACATCGTATAGAAAGAACATTCGTACATTTGGTCGTGCATAAAAAGAAGAACCATAACACAGTGAACCTGAATCAGGTCTCAACACGTCGACTTATAGAAAACAGGCAGCATAGAGTATAGAGATATAAAGAGTATATCAACATATTGCATCATGCAACACCGAGGAAGAACCAGTACGACAAGTCATCGTCCGTCTCTCAGGCTCGCTGAGGAGTGCAATAGAAATGTGATCCGTGGTTACAGAGCAGAGACATGAAGGCAGGGCTGTAGGACTCGAGTCCGGTCTTGAGTCCAAGACCGTTTTTCTGTGGACTCGAACTTGTCTCGGACTCGGACGCTGGTCTTGCCAAATATGGCTTCTGGTCTGGACCGAGTCCAGGTGTCTTTGTTATGTTGATGATAATATTGGAGGGACAGTGAAACCCAAAATGATTGTCTTGATACTGTCATGCATGAGACCTTTATTCTGTCCTGGACTCGGTCTTGACTCGGACTCAAACCTTTTTGGACTCAGTCTTGTCTTGGACTCGACTAGTCCTGGTCTTGGACTTGTCCGGGACTCGACTTGACTTGGACTCGAACCTTTTTGGACTCGGTCTTGTCTTGGACTCGAACCTCTTTGGACTCGGTCTTGACTTGGGCTCGACTAGTCCTGGTCTTGGACTCAACTTGACTCGGACTCAAACCCTTTTGGACTCGGTCTTGTTTTAGACTCAACTAGTCCTAGTCTTGGACTTGTCTTGGACTCGACTTGACTCGGACTCGAACCTTTTTGGACTCTGCCTTGTCTTGGACTCGAACCTCTTTGGACTCGGTCTTGACTAGACCTGGTCTTGGACTTGACTAAGGTGGTCTTCACTACAGCCCTGCATGAAGGGACCTCAGGGATTGTCCCACATGGAAGCAGTTTAACATATTTTTTTATATCCCCAAAATCAGAACGCTACAGAGACCCCAAAGCAGGAGTGTCCCACTCAGAGGACCTTCTTCACAGCAGCCATTTTGACTCGTTAGAGTAGGAAAAGCAGATGGAATTAACGATGGCTCAGTTCCATCAAGTGTCCTGTGGAGCTAGCGTCCCAGAGTCAGTTCTAGACCTGCTCTTTAAGGAAAAACCTGGGAGATAATTAACATCCCAGAGTCCTGGTCTAGACCTGCTCTTTATGGA
>NC_048421.1:385225-389565 GCF_013103735.1 Etheostoma cragini | reverse complement strand
AAGACTGAGTCCAAAAAGGTTTGAGTCCGAGTCAAGACCGAGTCCAGGACAGAATAAAGGTCTCATGCATGACAGTATTGAGTAGTGATTCAGGTTCACTGTGTTATGGTTCTTCTTTTTATGCACGACCAAATGTACGAATGTTCTTTCTATACGATGTCGTTGGACTGTTGTTTACACGGATCTTGTTCTTTCCGGGTGTTTCTATTTCTATCAGCTGTTTTATGTACGATGACACAATAAAAGTTGGAATGCCACACGGACAGAGAGAGGAGGGAGTCTGGTTTGTGTGGTTTCACAGTGTGGATCACTGCTGCCTCCTGCTGACACTACAGAGTACTGCATCTACCGTACAGAGTACTGCAGCTGCAGTACAGAGTACTAAAGCTGCAGTACAGAGTACTAAAGCTGCAGTACAGAGTATAGAGTACTAAAGCTACAGTAGAGTACTAAAGCTACAGTAGAGTACTAAAGCTACAGTAGAGTACTAAAGCTACAGTAGAGTACTAAAGCTGCAGTACAGAGTATAGAGTACTAAAGCTACAGTAGAGTACTAAAGCTACAGCACAGAGTACTGCAGCTGCATTACAGAGTACTACAGCTACAGTACAGAGTACTAAAGCTGCAGTACAGAGTGCTGCAGTACAGAGTACTAAAGCTGCAGTACAGAGGGCTGCAGCTTTAGTACTTTTAGATACCCTGGATCTGGACCTGCTTTGGTCCTGACCCTGGATCTATAAAAAAAAAAGGAAAACATGTAATTATTTTAGTACTATTATCTGTTGTCCTTGGAGAAGGACTAAGAGTCACAGGGAAGGGATTTTAAAACTCATACAATATGAAAAGCATCGTGAATAATAGTAATACTACATGCATGTTATAGAAAATGAGTACAGAGTACTACAGCTGCAGTACAGAGTACTGAAGCTACAGTACAGAGTACTACAGCTTTAAAGAGTAATTCCATTTTTTCTCGACTTAGACCCTATTTTCCCATGCAGAGGTTCCTCAAATACAACGGAAAACAGTTCAGATGGTTATCACCAACAAGTAACTGGCACCAAGTCGTTAAATTGAACCCTGCAACATGGGCGTGAAGGGTTGAATCTGATTGGTCGCTGGGCTGAGGGGTGGTAGCTTACCTGCTTCCTGAGTGGCTTTAAAAATTTGGGGGAAAAACTTGAAAAGGCTCACAAAAGGTCAACAAATGTCGGAAATAAAATGACAAAAACATCAGGGAAGTCACAAAAGTGTAAAAATAAAAATAAAGAGTTGCTAAAGGTTTTCATTCATAATTGTGACTGGAGGATGAACCAAGGGTTAAAGTCTTTGGGGGAGTTTCCTCCGACAGCCTTTCCAGAATATTAGTTGTCAGTGTTGCGTAAGAGCCCACAGACGCTCTGCAGGGCGGTTTCCCAGGCGCTTGTTTTCAGCCGAGTTTGGGTGAGTTTTCCTTCTGCTTCCTGGTGTTTTTCTTTATTGGGCACGCCGTCATACTCTGCTCCTGACTGGCTAGTAGTCCTTACCTAGGTACTGTCAGGGCCCTCATACTCTGCTCCTGACTGGCTAGTAGTCCTTACCTAGGTACTGTCAGGGCCGTCATACTCATGTGTATGTGTGTTTGTGTGTGTGTGTGTGTGTATGTGTGTGTGTGTGTGTGTGTGTGGGGGCAGGCGGGTGGCTGGGCGTGTGTGTGTGTGTATGTGTGTGTGTGTGTGTGTGTGTGTGTGTGTGTGTGTGTGTGTGTGTGTGTGTGTGTGTGTGTGTGTGTGTGTGTGTGTGTGTGTGTGTGTGTGTGTGTGTGTGTGTGTGTGTATGTGTGTGTGTGCGTGTGTGTGTGTGTGTGCCTGTGTGTGGGCAGGCGGGTGGCTGGGTGTGTGTGTGTGTGTGTGTGTGTATCCATCTACAGTCTGCACCTATTAGAAAGTCTCTCTGGATCCAACCTCTTCCATTCCCTGTGGTTTCTGACTGTTTCTGAGCGTTAGAGGGAGTTTTCCCGTGTTTCTAACTCTCTTTCCTCCGAACGGTTCTACGCACTTCCTGTTTTCATCACTCATCTGTTCCAGATTACTGAAACCACTTCCTGTCTGAACAAGAACCTCCACCCACAGCTCCACCGCCTGCAGTCTCCCCCCCGCCTGCATGTCCATACATCTCCTCACTGCTGGTCTAACCTGTTACTAATAATCACTAAACATGGTTCTTTCCTTTCTAAAGTATTAGAAACACGAGTAGAGCGAGCTGTTGGTGTGAAGCGCCCTACACGCGTTTACTGAAGTTCTTAAGTACAAATGTAAGGTACTTATACTCAACCTGAGTATTTACATTATTTGTTAGTTTCTACTTCTACTCCACGACATCTCAGAGGTACATAGGGTCTGTCCGTCTGTCTGTCTGTCTGTCTGTCTGTCTGTCTGTCTGCATTATAGAGACGTTATAATCTGTCTGCCTGTCTCTCTGTCTGCATTATAGAGACGTTATAATCTGTCTGCCTGTCTCTCTGTCTGCATTATAGAGACGTTATAATCTGTCTGTCTGTCTGTCTGTCTGCATTATAGAGACGTTATAATCTGTCTGTCTGTCTGTCTGTATTATATAGACGTTATAATCTGTCTGTCTGTCTGTCTGTCTGCATTATAGAGACGTTAAAATCTGTCTGTCTGTCTGTCTGTCTGTCTGTCTGTCTGTCTGTCTGTCTGTCTGCATTACAGAGACGTTATAATCTGTCTGTCTCTCTTTCTCAGTCTGTCTGCATTATAGAGACGTTATAATCTGTCTGTCTTTCTGTCTGTCTGTCTGTCTGTCTGTCTGTCTGTATATAGAGACGTTATAATCTGTCTCTCTGTCCAGGTAGAAGACGTCATGGCGGGTCAAGGTCTAACGTATCGTGAGTGCACCGTTGAGATTGAGAATAAATGCTCGGAGTTCATCCTGTGCAACCCGCAGTGAGTACACATACACGTATAAATACACTGAGTACACATACACGTATAAATACACTGAGTACACATACACGTATAAATACACTGAGTATGCGTATATATAGGACTCCCTTGAAAAAGAGTTTTTTAACCTCAACGGGACTTTCCTGGTTAAATAAAGATTAAATAAAACGTATATCTATATGTACAGTATAAATACAGTGTGTGTATATATATATATATATATATATACACTGAGTGTATATATACACGTATAAATACAGTGAGTATATATACTATATGTACAGTATATATACAGTGAGTATATATTTAACCTTCTCTATCTCTAAATTTATCAAAGCACTGTGATTGGTTCCTGCTCATTAAAAACCAGCTCCTCCCACCTGCGTTCGGGGATTTACAGAGATTTGATATTTTAAATGTGGAAAAGTCGTAATATTAGTAGAATAAAGTTATTTTATAAAAACACTATTGAATGAAATCCAACTTGTACATGGAGCGTACCTGTTACTGTATAAGTACAAAGAGGCGTTGCCATGGCGATGATGATTACACAAGATCAGGCTGTTGTCATGGAGGACTCCTATAGGAAGACTAACGCATCCACGTGTCTATCGAATTATCTGACTTTTGGTAAAAAAAACTTCATATGAATAAAGCTGAAAGAGTCAAAATATGGCTTTTACATCTTGAAAACTATTTAAAATGTAGCTTTAATTGGACATTTAAGCCTTTAGTTTGAAAATCCTACACCAGAATGGTCCGATATTACCGGAGTGACACACCGGATATGTGTTGTCTCACCTTGTGTTGGAATGAATCTGGCTTAACAGGAACATTTATTTTAATAGTAGCATGAAAAACATTGCAAATATAGCTTTAATTGGACATCCAAGCTTTTAATTTGAAAATCCTACACCAGAATGTTACAATATTACCAGAGTGACACACCGGATATGTGTTGTCTCACCTTGAGTTGAAATGAATCTGGCTTAACAGGAGGATTCATTTTCATAGTAGCATGAAAAAGAGTAAAAATATGATTTTAACAGCCTGAAAAATATTCCAAATATAGCTTTAATTGGGTATTTAAGCCTTTTAGTTTGAAAATCCTACATCATAATATTCCGATATTACTGGAGTGACACACCGGATATGTGTTGTCTCACCTTGAGTTGGAATGAATCTGGCTTACAAGACCATTTATTTAATAGTAGCATGAAAAATAGCCAAGATATGGCTTTAACAGCCTAAAAAAAAATAGCTTTAATTGGAAACTTAAGCCTTTAATTTGAAAGTCCTACACCAGTTTGGTCCGATATTACCGGAGTGACACACCGGATATGTGTTGTCTCACCTTGAGTTGGAATGAATCTGGCTTTTTTTAATAGAAGCATG
>NC_048421.1:382841-385125 GCF_013103735.1 Etheostoma cragini | reverse complement strand
ATATATATATATATATATATATATATATATATATATATAATTTGCATTTTTACAGAATATGTTTCATTTAATAGTTTTATTTTGAAACGCTGCTTGTTCACTGCCCTCCTGTGGTCACCGTGGTGAACTGCATCACTACGTTCCCCATGCAATGGTGTTTAAGTGACCAATGTGAACATCAAATTGACAGAATCAGATTATTATTCCAAGTGTCTGACATTATGGGATGGATCCCTACAGAGATAGACCTTTTAATTAAAGAGTAAGATCCTTTTAGTTTAAACATGAAACAGAAATCACCATCACCAAACCCACCAGACTCCATGTAAATAATCACTACTTTTAGTGTGTGTAGAGCAGCATATCTCCACCAGACTCCATGTAAATAATCACTACTTTTAGCGTGTATAGAGCAGCATATCTCTACCAGACTGCATGTAAATAATCACTACTTTTAGCGTGTATAGAGCAGCATATCTCCACCAGACTCCATGTAAATAATCACTACTTTTAGCGTGTATAGAGCAGCATATCTCCACCAGACTCCATGTAAATAATCACTACTTTTAGCGTGTATAGAGCAGCATATCTCCACCAGACTCCATGTAAATAATCACTACTTTTAGTGTGTATAGAGCAGCATATATCCACCAGACTCCATGTAAATAATCACTACTTTTAGCGTGTATAGAGCAGCATATCTCCACATGTAAATGGGTGAATTCAGAGTTTATTGTATAAAATATATCATCTTAACAGTTGCAAATGATTTTGTTTCTATCCATCGAATTACTGATGAATTGATTAGAAGCTCCAGTGAAAAAAAAAAAAAGTCTTCAATGTAGACTTTTATTCTGAAAGAACCCCGTTTTGTTTGTTGTTCTTTTCTGTTTCCGGTGTGGACGCAGGCGCCGCTTTTGATGGTTCCAAAATGACCAAACTGCAGCTACTGAACGCCTACCTGACGGAGCGGCTGACGGTGGTGGTGAAGGAGATCCTGGGCGTGGTGGAGGACACGGTGACCGAGTACCGGGAGGAGACCGCGAGGACCAAGCGGGAGAACGAGACCCTGCGGAGCCAGCTGCGGGACATCCTGCTGCTGGAGGCCGAGACGGAGTGGCTGAGTAAGGGCCAAGCTAAGGCTGCTAGCTCGGAGGCGTTACCGTTCAAAACTGCGCTGGAAAATACGTCATTTTACGTTTTCTACGTGAATTAACGTCAAATCCGGGCTCAAACACGCACTTTAACGTATGCACGTGTAGATAATGAGCTGCTTGTAAATTCGGCAGTTGTAAAATGTACATACTCGGTCGAAATCTTATGACAAATGTGAGTTTTCTTAGCAGTTTGTGTCTACTTCCGGTTTTCCCTTCGCGTTCTATCTGCGGTTCCGAAAATATTGTTAACTATTGAAAGTGAAAAGCAACGATTATTAGATCTTCTAACAATATGCCGAATTAACCTTAGGACGTTATTGTAACATTATCAGTTAAAATAGCTTGTGTATGTTGTTTACAATACACGTTGAAACCGACTTTATTAAACTTCTATTAGCTGCCAGCTGACATTTGGTAATTCCGTACACATTGACGTTGTTATTCACGACTGGTCAGCACTGACTGCTGTATGAATGGACACAAAGATGAGCTTTTCTGACACGTGTTTTCTAAATGTTCTACCAGTTGGCCTAATTAATTTTCGTTTAACAGTGGCCACAAAATGAAGGCAGCTTCATTTCCCCGAGAAAGAGACGGAGGGACTGAGGAAAGCTCCCGGGCAGGGATAGAGGCAGTCATGTTTTCTGTTTCCGGTTTCCTGTACGGGACTCTCAAAAACTGACCGATAAGTCTCATCCACGCACACGTCGCTTTCTTCTCGCGATAACACGGCAAGTGGCGTGTATGTTTACGTCCGCTGTATACAGCGTATGTGTACGCATATAAGACATAAAGCCAGGCCTATCTATAGGTATGGTGAAGGGGATGTGATGATGATGATGATGATGATGATGATGATGAGGGGGGGGGCTTTATCATCCATAAAATAACTGGCCTTCACCCTCCTGTTGTCTTTGGGTCAAATTTGACCCCGTCCCAAAAAGTTTCTATATCATAAATCTGGGTTTCTTTCAAAGAAATTGTCCCAAAAAGTAACGTGGATGGTTCCCAACAACGCTCCACACACGTTACATTAATTATCAGGTCACTACTTTTACTAGATTTGGGTGTTTTGTCAATTTGATAACATTTGGACGAAATAATAATTGGTAAAAGAACTTTAAAAA
>NC_048421.1:380239-382741 GCF_013103735.1 Etheostoma cragini | reverse complement strand
TAGGGATCCATCCCATAATGTTGTCACACACTTAGAATAATAATCTGAGTCTGTCAGCAGCAACAACACAACTTTTAGAGGACAAAATGGACACTATAGGAGTACAAAATACTAGACCAATGTCAAACACTGTTCTCATCAGTCACACACAAGAACGTCGGAAAATAGAGTCCAGGCTGAAAAAGACCCAATAATAACCCCCAATTCCCACAGGATGCAAAACGGCGTCGGAATTATGTGGTTTCCATCGACCCTCCGGATGTCCTCAAATTAGATTTTTAATTTTCAAAAAGTTTCTAAATCAGAAATTTGAGTTTCCTTCCACCAAATTGTACAAAAAAAGTAACGTGGATGTTTCCATACGACCATAAAATTTTATAGCATTTGGAGAAAAAAAAAGATTTAAGAATACTGAAAAAAGGGAAAGAAATAGAGGAAAAAACAACAAAAACGTCCCAAAAATGCAGAAAAATTAACAAATTCAAAAAAAGCGAGAAAGAACTTTGGGAAAAGTTTGTCAAAAAGTGAAAATAAATTTCAGAGAAAGCTTCAAAAACAACAAAATTGTCCCAAAAACGTTAAAAAAGAACTTTGGGAAAAATGAAAAAAGAGGTTTTAACTTAAAATTTTGACCCCAAAAAAACTAAATGTTGGTCTACGGGAAGACAACACCAGGGTTAAACTCATAGTGCGGGACAGGAAGTCAAGCACAAAAACAAAATAAAACATCTCTGGGTGTAGGAACATCTCTGGGTGTAGCAACATCTCCGGGTGTAGTAACACCTCTGGGTGTAGCAACATCTCCGGGTGTAGGAACACCTCTGGGTGTAGGAACATCTCTGGGTGTAGCAACATCTCCGGGTGTAGCAACATCTCTGGGTGTAGCAACATCTCCGGGTGTAGTAACACCTCTGGGTGTAGCAACATCTCTGGGTGTAGTAACATCTCTGGGTGTAGCAACACCTCTGGGTGTAGTAACACCTCTGGGTGTAGCAACACCTCTGGGTGTAGCAACACCTCTGGGTGTAGCAACACCTCTGGGTGTAGCAACATCTCTGGGTGTAGCAACACCTCTGGGTGTAGTAACACCTCTGGGTGTAGCAACATCTCCGGGTGTAGCAACATCTCTGGGTGTAGTAACACCTCTGGGTGTAGCAACATCTCTGGGTGTAGCAACATCTCCGGGTGTAGCAACATCTCTGGGTGTAGTAACACCTCTGGGTGTAGTAACACCTCTGGGTGTAGTAACATCTCTGGGTGTAGGAACACCTCTGGGTGTAGCAACACCTCTGGGTGTAGGAACATCTCTGGGTGTAGTAACACCTCTGGGTGTAGTAACACCTCTGGGTGTAGGAACACCTCTGGGTGTAGCAACACCTCTGGGTGTAGGAACATCTCCGGGTGTAGTAACACCTCTGGGTGTAGCAGGGCAGGACGAGGCTGCGTACCCCCAACGACGGGGTAATAGTGTCCGGGGTTATACACACTAGCTATCCTTTAACAGGGTTAACCCTCCTCTTATCCCGGGTCAAATCTGACCCTTTAATAAATGTCTATATCTGAAATATGAGTTTCTTTTTAACCAAATTACCATAAAAATGGATTCCTTCCAACGCTCTTTATAAACACAACTGATCACTTTCATTCCTCTGATCTTAACTATTAGTCAAAATAACTCATAATTTCTCTAATATTGGGTGTAATTCTATATAAATGAGGATTATTGAGCATGAATTCTAAAAAGGAGTAAAACTAGTAAGGTGGTGGTGGTGGAAACTAAAGAAAAAGTCTGAAAAGGGACGAAAATGTTAAAAAAAAATTGTTCTGCATCTTGTGGATTTGGGGGTTAGGTAAAGGACTCTTAATGCTTTTGTTCTGAAGGGGACAGGAAGTAGTTCCTAGGCAGCTACGCCGTCGCTCCGACATCATCCACGCCTCCATATGTGTTGATTTCTGTAATCTGGGAGAGACGGCGGACATCTGGAGACATATAGAGACATCTGGAGACATCCGGACACATATAGAGACATCAGGAGACATCTAGAGACATATAGAGACATCTGGAGACATCAGGACACATATAGAGACATCTGGAGACATATAGAGACATCTGGACACAACTGAAGACATGTGGACACATTTGGAGACCACAGACTCCTCAACGTGGTTTCTGCAATAACCGAAACATAGAGTAATATTTATTTATTTATTTTAATGCGTGTTGGAAACGTTTGACCTGGTTTTTGTCTTGAGAAGCTTCCGGTTGGTGGAGCCCGTGAGGCATGATGGAGTGAGAACGGTCCCGGGGGGGACGGGGACGGCGGGGACGGAAGTGAGTCTCTTCTGTCGGATCATCAGTGTTTTGTATCAATGTGAAAACATATTGTTTGTTTTTTTTATTTAAGAAGAATAAACGTTCTGTGAAACTGTCTCTGGAACGTCTCTGTTTGATTATAATATCACGTATTTAGATCTGTGCACCAGGGCTGTGGGACTCGAGTC
>NC_048421.1:378359-380139 GCF_013103735.1 Etheostoma cragini | reverse complement strand
TTTAGCGTGTATAGAGCAGCATATCTCCACCAGACTCCATGTAAATAATCACTACTTTTAGCGTGTATAGAGCAACATTTTCTCACATGTAAATCTATAAACTGTGTTCATTTCAACCAGAACTAGAGTTGTGATGGTTGGAGAAGTGGAAAGACGACCCAAAAAAGATTTTCATAGTTTTATTTTGTTTCTGTCGACTTTGAATTAAGTGTGTTTAACAATGCTAAAATTGCTGTTTATGTACATGGAGTCTGTCTGGTAGGTTTAGCGATCACAATTTTGCAGATGTTTAATTAAAAGGATCTTACTCGTTAACAGAAAGGTCGACCTCTTTAGAAATCCATGCCATAATGTTGTCAGACACTAAGAATACTAATCTGAGTCTGTCAGCAGCATAACAGCCCTTTAGTGAAGGTAAATACAGGCTGCAATCACCCTATTTCAACCTAAACTGCTAAATACTGGACCAACGTCAACGATGGTTGTTCCCATCAGTCGCTCAGACACAAAAACACAGAAAATAAGGCTGAAAAAAAACAGAAGTTTCCTTTAAACCCCGTCAGCAGGAGGAGAAGACAGCGGCAATGTAAATTAGCGTGATGCAGTTTGCGATGCTTCCATCCGTTCATCAGAACAAGCGTTCACGCCGAGCGGCGTGTCTCTGTGTGTGTGGACTTCCTGTCGCTCTCTCCCTCTCTTAAAATGGACCAATCAGGCGTTGGCCCCGAAGCACATGTCCCTCTTCACGTGTATCTGCAGGCTGCCGGCGCTGGCGAAGGTCCGGGCGCAGCGGACGCAGCGGTACGGTTTCTCCCCCGAGTGCGTGCGCTTGTGCTTCTTCATGGTGTCGCCGTCGCTGAAGGTGCGGCAGCAGTGCGGGCAGCTGTACGGCCGCTCGCCCGTGTGGATGCGCAGGTGGCGCCGCAGGTTCCCCCGCTGGCTGAAGCTCTTGGAGCAGAAGGTGCAGCGGTGCGGCCGCTCGCCCGTGTGCGTGCGCAGGTGGCGCCGCAGGTCGGCCGACTGCGCGAAGGACTTGCAGCACCAGTCGCAGGCGTAGGTCTTCCTCTTCTGCTCCAGGTGCAGGCGGAGGCCGCCGGCGTGGCCGAACGCCTCGCCGCAGCGCGGGCAGCGGTGCGCGAGCTCGGAGACGTAGCCGGCCGTGGGCGCGGTGGTCGCGGCGTCCGCCGTCGCTATCGCCTGAGAGGACTTCCTGTTTCGGCGAGCTTCGTGCCGCTCTAGGCGGACCACCACCGCCGCCGCCACCGGACTGGTTCTGACGCTCGGCTGCGTCTGCGGTAGGGACTCGGCGCCGTCGCCGTCGCCCACTTTGTATTCCTCGGGCTCGCTTTTGATCGGAGCGGCGGCCGGCGAGGGCGCCCGGGGCTCCTCGCTGAGCGCCGGGACGTTGATGTGGATTTTAGGCGCCGGGGGGTCCAGGGACGAGTGACACGGCAGAGGCGACGTGCTCCCAAACGCCTCGTCCGGATCGTGAGAGTCCGGCTTCACGGCGGGCGCCCAGGCCTCGGCGGTCCGCTCGTCCCCCGGCGGGAGCAGCGGCGCCGGGGAGACGTCAGTCTGGATCGCCAGCAGCTGCTGGGAGGCGTCCTGCTGGGCTGCGCTGGCTGCTGGGGGTCTGGGCTGGGTCAGGGTGGAGTCCGGCTCCGAGGAGCGGGGCCGGGGCTCCGGGTCACAGGGCGGGAGCTCCGGAGACGCAAAGCCGAGACTGGACCGGGTCGACCCTGGAACGACAGGATACCACGAGTCAACAGGGGGGGGGGGG
>NC_048421.1:377569-378259 GCF_013103735.1 Etheostoma cragini | reverse complement strand
CACACACACACACACAGACTATTTTGTTAGAGATCCGATGTCTTTCTTTCTGGCAGAAGTGCAACTTCTTCAAAAATCAGAGAAACTCATCAGTCACGTTCGACCTTTAACTCTGATGAAGGTCTCGTTACAGGTTTGTGCGTGCAGCAGCAGATATGTGAGTCTCTAATTCAGCCGGCTGCTGATGACCACTAACAGGAACTTCCTCCGTGCTTCGGGTTACACATTTACACAAGATACCACAGATACTACAACTATATATAGAGGTATAAGTACACATACTACTACTAATGTTTTGGTAGGAACAAAACTTTACGTTGTATATTTGTCCAGAATAAAGTTGAGCTACGTTCAACTTTCTGATCTGGTCACCCAAAACACCCAGAACGCCACCGATCTGCGTCCCCTCGCCGCTGAGAGAAGCGTCCGTTGAGATCGAGAGACGTCCTGTAGGGTCAGAAGGTCCGGTCCACTGCGGTGAGGACGGACGGTTAAGTTAAGCTAAGACACCAAAATGACGAGTTATCCAACGTCTGACGATTTTTTCAACGTATTTTTCAATATTTTGGTCTCTTTCTTTAAAAGTTTTTGTTGATTTGTTCTTATTGTTTTTGCCAGACTACAACGTATGAAGAACGGTACGTAGAGAGACATCAGTAGAGAGACATCAGTAGAGAGACATCAGTAGAG
>NC_048421.1:376589-377507 GCF_013103735.1 Etheostoma cragini | reverse complement strand
AGTAGAGAGACATCAGTAGAGAGTTATAGTAAATCACGAGCTATAAATGAGCTAAATTAGTCTCTCGTCTCATGTGTGTCCACATCCTGCAGACAGACACACACACACACACACACACACACACACTTTCATCCAAAATAAAACCACCATATTATATCTCCGTTGATCAGTCAGACGATTCATTCATTCTTCGATAGGAATTTAAAAACAAACATCTGTGTTCATATTTCTGAGAATGTGGACGCCTGATTGTCTCCAGACATGATGGGAAAGATCTTAAAGCCTCTCCACTGGGACGCTACAGCTGCTGCAATATCTAGAATATCTAGAATATCTAGAATATCTTGAATATCTTTAATATCTAGAATATCTTTAATATCTAGAATATCTAGAATATCTAGAATATCTAGAATATCTTTAATATCTAGAATATCTAGAATATCTAGAATATCTAGAATATCTAGAATATCTTTAATATCTAGAATATCTTTAATATCTAGAATATCTTTAACATCTTTAACATCTGTCAGATAAACACGAGGCATGTCTCGCTGTAAATCATCAATACATTCTGATGATTTCTGCTCATATTCTCCCATTTCCCTGCATGTCGGGCGGACATGACATGCATATTAAGAGAGAGCACCGCGGTCCTATTGTCCCCCGACGTCCCACGCCGTCTTCTAGGAAACCGACCGTTTATCACCCTTCTATCACACAACAACAGACAACAGCAGCGATCACTCGGAGGAAAACCACTGTCTGTGTGATGTTTAGCAGCAGAAACCGGGACGAGATGAACGCAACACGACTCCGGCCAGATTTAATACATAATTAAACAGAGACATCATGCAGAAACACAGCGAGCATCGCAGGGAAGGGAGCCCGGAAACATCCAGATGGGAGTGTGCGAGATAT
>NC_048421.1:375806-376072 GCF_013103735.1 Etheostoma cragini | reverse complement strand
GAGGAGAAGAAGAGTCTTATGTATGCAAGAGGAGAAGAAGAGTCATATATGCGAGTCTTATATATGCGAGAGGAGAAGAAGAGTCTTATACTGTATATGCGAGAGGAGAAGAAGAGTCTTACCTGTGCTAGTCTACAGGAAGCTGCAGGCTGATGTTCATCGTGTCTCTGGTGCCGGAGGAGAAGATCCAGACCCTGAGCTGGGGGGGTTGGGGGGGGCGGGGGGGGTAACAAGAAATAAAAATTTAAAAAAGATCAGACACAAGC
>NC_048421.1:373364-375706 GCF_013103735.1 Etheostoma cragini | reverse complement strand
TTATTGGCTCCTTTATGAACATTAATACACATTTTTACCTGGGGGGGGGCAAACTTTTAAACCCCACTGTACATTAAATGCTCTCAGGAACTGTGATCCAAGTCGTCCCCCCCCTCCCTTTTTCTTTCTCCTTCTTCACTACTTACATTTCATATTTTATGTTTTTATATTCCTTGTTGACACTGTAAAGGTTTTGCTTGAATTTCGTTGCCCAGATACCGCATATGTGTACTATGACAATAAAGGATTCATATTCTCTTCTATTCTTTGCAAGTTTTGGGGTTTTGTGGCTCAACATTTGAATTGATTTTTTTTTTCGGAATTTCTTTTTCTTTCTTTTTACAGAAAACAAAATGCAGAATTATTTTCTATGTTTTTATAATTATTTCAAATTTGTTTTTACTTATTTATTTTTTTAAAGTTTTTGTCAACTTTTTTAAAGTTTTGTTGATTTTTTCCGTGGCTTCTAAAGTTTTCCGAAATGTTGTCACTTTTTTTAAAACGTTAGTCAACTTCTTTGCGAATGGTTGCTATTTCTTTTCACCTTTTTCAACATCTTCTAATCTTCTTTCAACATCTTTCAATTTTTTTGTAAATTTTTTCTCATTTGTTTTCAAAACAAAAAAGTTTTGTTGAGCCTTTCTGTGCTTTCTACAGTTTGTCAACTTTTTCAAAAAAAATTCTAAACCTTTTTTTAAAGGTTTTTGTCAGTTTTTCCAAGTTTTGTCGATCCCTTCTAAAGTTTTTCTTGACATTAAGTGATTGTGAAAGAAGGCCAAGCAACGCAGTCATGCAACGCCGTCACGCAACGCTGTCACGCAACGCTGTCATGCAACGGCGTCATGCAACGCTCTCAAGCAATGCTGTTAGGCAACGGTATCATGCAACGCCATCATGCAACGCTCTCAAGCAACGCTGTAATGCAACGGTATCATGCAACGGATGCCATGCAACGCTGTCATGCAACGCCGTCATGCAACGGATGCCATGCAACGCTATCAAGCAACGCTGTCAAGCAACGCTGTCAAGCAACGCTGTCATGCAACGCCGTCATGCAATGGATGCCATGCAACGCTGTCGTGCAACGCTGTCAAGCAACGCCATCACGGAACTCCGTCATACAATGCTCTCAAGCAACGCTGTCATGCAACGCTGACATGCAATGGATGTCATGCAACGCTGTCAAGCAACGCCGTCACGCAACTCCGTCATGCAACGCTCTCAAGAAACGCTGTCACGCAACGCTGTCATGCGAGCTGCAGCAATCGGCGCGTACCATGACGGAGAAGACAAGGGCTACGATGTTGATGGGCCACAGCGGGCAGAAGCAGGACAGGATGGCCAGGATCAGGTAGTCTCTGGGCTTGGAACCGTCCCCCGTGGCCTCCGTGATGGCGCTGGGCCGGCGGGTGAGCGAGGGCCGGGGGGACCCCGCCGCCAGCGAGCCGGACCGGCTGCTTAGACCTGGCCGGCCGTTAGCGTGGCCGCCGGGCTGGGCGTGGAGCTTGGGCGACACGGAGGACACCGTGGGAGACGAGTCCACCCTCACAGGACCCACGCCGTTACCTGGAGGAGACGAAGGGAGGAGGGGGGAGAACATGAGAGAGAGAATATGAATGAAAATATGAAAAAGAGACAGAATATGAGAGAAATATTTACATGGAGTCTGGTGGAGATATGCTGCTCTATACACGCTAAAAGTAGTGATTATTTACATGGAGTCTGGTGGAGATATGCTGCTCTATACACGCTAAAAGTAGTGATTATTTACATGGAGTCTGGTTGAGATATGCTGCTCTAAACACGCTGAAAGAACTGTTGAAAACAGTTTAAAAAATACCAAAATTACTTCATATTTATATATTAGTTGCTACTCTGGACCGAGGAACTAAGATTATTAAGTTATTATTGAAAATACTCAGTAACTTGCTGCCACAGATGATTTTAAAATGGGACAGGTGTATTTACTCTCCACGTTGTCGCTGATCACGGTCAGGTGCTCCATGTCGGCCGTTTGATTGGCGTCCGGAGCGTGCGTCGTCGCGCTGCTCGGTTGAAAGGTCACGGGGTCGGCCTCTCTGCCCTGCTGTGTGCTGATTGGCTGCTGGGACTCCTCCATGCTGCTGCTGGTCGCCATGAGACAGGAAGACGAAGAGAAGGGTTGAAGAAACGTTGATGGCACGGCGCTCTCTGAAACCAAGCACAGAGTCCGAGTCAGGAACGAAGTCTCCCTCCCAACAGGGTCTCAATCCCAACAGGGTCTCAATACCAACAGGGTCTCAATACCAACAGAGTCTCAATCCCAACAGGGTCTCCCTCCCAACAGGGTCTCAATCCCAACA
>NC_048421.1:370845-373264 GCF_013103735.1 Etheostoma cragini | reverse complement strand
AGTCTTGTGTTTTCTCCTTAACTTCTCCAGGACATGAACACCTGTTTCCTGGTGAAAGTCTTGTGTTTTCTCCTTAAACTCCACTCCCCCATTACTAGTTGCGACATCGCAGCATAAATCTCTGGTTCTTTGTTTTTATCTCACATTGTAGATATATTTCTGCGCAGGGTTATAATTGTTCTACAAATATACTCCGTTATCTCTAATTCAACTCGCACAAGTTCTGCACATAGACAAACTAAACCCACAACGTTAATATCTGTTCAGTTCTGAGGAAGATTTTCGGGATTCAACAGAGACTTTTCTTCAAAAAAGCTCAAATCGGACGCGGGAAATCATCCGATACGACAGAAAACTTCCCAAAAAGCACAAAATAATACGCATCACGGAGAAGAAGACATCACACAAGTTGTGTGATGACTTCTTTCGTCCAGGATGAAAAACTAAAAACCTTAGATTTTATGCATTTTTTTTATTTTGGACAGTTAAAGTTACAGTTGTGACACATATAGTATATTATTACTATAATAGTTTTGTTTAGGCGACAGAACAAGGTCAGGGTTTTGGAAAAGATCAGGAACTGGTTTAAAATGAGTCGGGTATACTCTCAAAACCACCATCAGGATCAGGAATACTGGGAAGGGAAAGTCTGTGTTACAGTTGCAAGAGTGTGTAAATATCAGAGAAGAAATACAAATAAAGACGTATAAGGAGTGTGTATATTACGGTATTTACACAGTTAAAGGACTGTTATGATGCAGTATTTACATATAATAACATACACATAATAAGCCGGAAAACAGATATTGTTCAGTTTAAGACTCACTAAGTGTCTGTACGTGTGTGTGTGTGTATGTGTGTGTGTGTGTGTGTGTGTGTCAGACACTTAGAGGTCATAAAGTCTGATGGCCACAGGCAGGAATGGCTTCCTGTGGCGCTCTGTGGTGCATTATGGGAGAATGAGTCTTTCACTGAACCAAAACGACCAACCTGCCAAAATGAGCACAACCTTCGGGCCTTAGAGGCAATTTGAAGCGTAGCTTTTCTCCCGAAAAAAAACGACTTTAGCATGACGGCAGCGTTAGCTCTTGGCCGTAGCTGCGTACGTAGGTACGTAGCAACACTCCAAAAATTAAACCGGCTAACGTATACATTTCAAGAGGGTGCGCTAATGTATCTCAAGATGGAGCGTGAATACGGAGCTTCTTCCCCGGTTCATGATAGTAGAAATGTACGATTTCTACCTTGGAATACTTGTAACGGATGATTGTGGAAAATATTCGTGAAAAAGGACGAGTTTGTGAACGGGCAACGCCGATTTTGACAAAAAACTGAACGCGTTCCACACTGATACTTTAACGTTAGCTAGAGGAACATAAAACCCCGAAGATGAACTAATATACCGACGAAGTTTGACTTTTATCGCAAAGTAGAAATGCTGTAAATCTTCCGCAGAACTTCTCGTTTCAAAGCGTTTTTTTCTCCGAAATTCACTTTCCTCGCGCTCAGAGCCCAACCGATAGACGATTGTTAATATTTGTAGATATTCCGATATATCGGCCGATACATTAAAAAACAAAAACAAATCAAGAAACACGTTAGAAAACACAGATTTCCTAACATTAGTTATTTGTTGTTATTTATGAATTCTCACTAAAATAATATAATTTGTTTTATTGTCACAACAAAACGTCAAAATATATCAAAGTTCTGATAAATAAAATGTATAAAAAACTTAAGATACGAAACTTAAAGTTGTGGAGCGCCCTCTGGTGGACAAACTATGCAACAACAACACTCTTAACATGGTGGACCGTCCGTTTTTATTTTTTTAATATTCAATTATTAGAATTAATTTGTGATTATAAATGATTCTAATTGACGAATAAATAACAAAAATATATATACATATTTTTTTGTATTTTTTTTAAATCGGCCATTATTAATCCCGAGACCGATAATTTGGGGAATGCCTGATATCGGCCGATATTATCGGCCCGCTGATATATCGGTCGGGCTCTACTGTTGTGTCTTTTGTGTGTTGTGTCTTTTGTGTGTAGTGTCTTTTGTGCGTTTCCTGTTCATCATTTTCATTTCTCGTGTACACTCCCTCATGACTTGACTCTGGTTTTTGTATTTTTATATTTCTACTCTGTTTCTCTGGATCTCTTTTGTATTTAATCCTGTTTGTATCTCTCGGTATAATCTGCTTCCTGCTCGCTTCTGTCCAGGCTGTGACGCACCAACCCGGCGGAAACGCTGTCTCCATGACGACAGGCGGCGCCGATCTGTAGGGTCTCCAAAAAAAAAAGAAATCCGGCGGCTGATTGGACAAACGTGTCACGTGGGTCTGGTTTCTGGTTCTCTCGGACTCTACCATCTCATATTTTACTAAAATAGATCCCAGACCACCAGAACC
>NC_048421.1:367032-370745 GCF_013103735.1 Etheostoma cragini | reverse complement strand
TAGGTTTAGGGAACATGATCCCGGTCTCCTGGGTGAAAGTCCTCTATTGACCCCCCGTCCACCCCCCTCCGGAGGGGGCGGGGCCTCTCTATAGTTGGACATTACAAGCAGTGCCAACTGTACAAGAGACGCTCCACACTTCCTGTCTCTAAAAGGGGCGTGGCCTCGTTGTGTGAACGAATGAGAAGTTATATTTGTGTAATTTATTCATATTTTCTGTTGCTAACATTAGATATTAAACTAGGGCTGCACAGTATATAGCGTCGGCTCGGTAAAGACATCGGAAAGGCTGCGATGCGGCAAAATACACTCTTTTTTTTTTTGTTATTTGAAAGAAAATTACTTTAACATGTGGTTGACTGTTTTTTTATTGCTTGCAATGTCGACGTTGTTCAATAAAAGAAGGGATTCTCTTTCATCTGAATTTAACCCAACAGACAGTTTGTTGTGTTTTTCAGTCCTTCCAGAAAAATCCAGAGATTGTTTTTGATTGTTGCAAAAATCCTTGATTTCGCGACACGTTTCCTTAACCCTGTGTTGTCTTCCCGTTAACAATGAACTTGTCATTCCAGGTCAAAATTAGAAATTGAATTTTTTTTTGTGCTTTTCAATGTTTTTGTCACTTTTTCTGATTTATTTCTCACTTTTAAAAATGCTCTTGGTGCTTTTTAAAAATCCTGAGCTGGTTTATTTTACATTTATTTTTGGGAATTCATGGTCAACAAACCTCATTTATATCAAATTATACATACGTTTTTAGTTAAATACGCAGAAATTATGAATTATTTTAACTAATAGTTCAGATCATAGGATGTTGATTGGATCTCAGATGGGTAGATTAGGTAGAAGTTTAGTCCCGATACGGTTTGTAAACCATAAAAAAATGCTATAAGAGTCAATAAAACACCCCAAACAGTCAATGAAAGTAACGTATGGAATCATCCATGTTGTTTATGAGCAATTTGTTTAAAGAAATCCATATTTCCGATATAAAACACTAAGAAACAGGGACAACACGAGGGTTAAAAAAACCGGGATGAAATATTTAGGTATTTATGCAATTTTAATGCAATGAAATTGTCACAACTTGCAAAAATTTCGGTTTGATGAAAATGGCTGCTCTCGTGTGACCTAAAAGCAAAAAAATCTCAACTTCCTGCTGAGATATTTGTGACTTTTTTTCAACGAAAATGCGGGATTATGACATTGTGCACGACCTTAATTTGCGAGGAAATTGGCAAATCATGCGGCGAAAGTGCGGAATATTGGAAACAATGCATAAATATGCGAACTTTGGCTGTGATACATTATTATACATTAAGTTATGTTATCGCATATTCACGTTTTTCTGGAGAAACTGTAAAACAATCTCTGGTTTTTATCGTTGCAGCTGCGACGTCGTCTCGAAAAATTTAAAAAACGCGATGGAATATTTGGGATGTTTATGTAATTTTATGCGATGAAATTGAGGGGAACTTGCAAAAATTGCGGATTGATGAAAAAGAGACTGAGTTTGTCTTGTCACTTCATAATGTTCCCATGGCAACAGGGGAAATTTCAACAAAAATGCGGGATTATGACATTGTGTACGACCTTGATTTGCGAGGAAAGCTGGAATTTACGCGGCTAAAGTGCGGCATATTGGAAAAAATGCATAAATATGCGAACTTTGGCTGATTATACATTGCATTACGCTTTTCTGGAGAGGCTGTAAAACAACTTCTGGTTTTTATCTTCGCAGCAGCAACGTCTCGAAAAAAAACAAAAAAAACACACAGAACAGACAAAAGGAGATGTCTTATAGCAGGCGGACATGTTACAATTTCCAATATTACTTATTTACAAAGTGCTTTAGCTCTGCGGCTAAATGAGGCTACATTCTTTAGTGAAAGCATTCGGTGATAAATACTGTAAACATGCACAGGTTATAAGAGAAGAGAACAGCTGACTTTCCTCAAAGTTTCCACCTCGGGAACACAGGGCGACGACGGAGAGGCTGTTCCTGCAGGTCTGGCTCACACTCGGTGGGGGGGGGGGGGGGGGGGGTGGCACTGGGGCTCTGACAGCTGGGAGAGCGCTGATTGGACGAGGGCAAAAGCTGTTAATCATCCCAGTCCACATGAGCCCTGGGGAGTTTTATAGCTTCATAGTGCCGCGTTTACGTGTTTTATGGCCCTTAAACAGCAACAAACCACACTCTGGGTTTGTTAATGAGACGGTAAAAGCCATCATAACTCTGCTGCTGCATCACACACACACCTTCATAATACTGGGCGTAACTTTGGGTTACGTCCTTCATAATAGAGGGTACAAGCAGCCAAAATGGGTTTCCTCAGGGGGGGCTGGCGTCTCCCTTAGAGATAGGGTGAGAAGCTCAGTCATCGGAGAGGAGCTCGGTGCCGCTGCTCCTTCACGTCGAAAGGAGCCAGTTGAGGTGGTTCGGGCATCTGGTAAGGATGCCTCCTGGGGGGGTCCCTAGGGAGGTGGTCCAGGCAACTCAGTCTCGGGGAAGACCCAGGCCTCGGGGAAGACCCAGGACTAGGTGGAGGGAAGTCCAGTTGGGAGGAGGCCTCGGAGAAGACCCAGGACTAGGTGGAGGGACGTCCAGCTGGGAGTAGGCCTCTGGGAAGACCCAGGACTAGGTGGAGGAAAGTCCAGTTGGGAGGAGGCCTCGGGGGAAGACCCAGGACTAGGTGGAGGGACGTCCAGCTGGGAGACTAGGTGGCGGGATTATATCTCCAACCGTGCCTGGGAACGCCTCGGGATCCCCCAGTCGGAGCTGGTTGATGTGGCTCGGGAAAGGGAAGTTTGGGGTCCCCTAGTGGAGCTGCTGCCCCTGAGACCCGATACCGGATAAGCGGATGAAGATGGATGGATGAGCGAGGGGAGTCTTTTCCCCTCTCTTCTCTGACGCTCCATTGTTCAAAAAATCCCTTTGGTTGTACAGCGCACCAGTCCGACGTCCCGTTGTTTTGAAAAGAATAAACCCCTCACTCTTATCAACACTGACCGCACACAGCTCTTTAATGAGCACAAATACAACTTTAACGGATAATATTCTACGTCACCCAAAGGTGTGACGCAGCAGCAGAGTGGGACCAAAGGGATCTTTTGGGTTTTTTGAGAGGTCAAAACAACGCTTGGGGAGGGGGAGGGGGGGGGGCTTAACCCTCGTGTTGTCCTCGGGTCAAATTTGACCTGTTTACAAAAATGTTCTATATCACAACTATGACAAAAGAACGTGGAAAAAGCTGAAAAAGTGACAAAAAAAATCACAAAAATACATAAAAAATATAAGAAAAAGCGACAAAAAAATGTAAAAAGAAATTGACTAAAATTTGACAAAACATTTTCAAGATGTGGAAATCTCAACCAGAAGGTCGATGGGAAGACAACACGAGGGTTAAAGATCGGAGCTCATTGGATCCCGGGGGACCGGTAGCCGTGGAAACTTAGACTCTGGTTGTGAACACACACACACACACATATTTATATATATGTGAGTATATATAGTACTCACACTGTGTCTGTGCGTGTGTGTGTGAGTGTGTATGTGTGTGTGTGTGAGTGTGTACCAGGGAATGGTTTCCAGCACAGCTATTGTAACATCATCAAATATCGTATCATTGTGCAAAGAATCGTTGTATCATGTTATGATGAGCGAGAGATTCACTCGCCCCCCCGGTCAGGGCAAGAGATTTCCCCCCCCCGGT
>NC_048421.1:363451-366932 GCF_013103735.1 Etheostoma cragini | reverse complement strand
CCTGAACAGACCACAGTCCCCCCCTGAAGCTGCTTCATCTTGTTGCCGTCTGGCTGCAGATTCAGTCTAAAGGACAAACGGACTCAACAACTCTTTGTCCCTGCTGCCATAGGCTTTCTTAATAAGTCAATGTGAGGTGTGGACTTCGGTGCACTAGGTATTCATCATGTTTCTAGATGTATGGCTCAGCGTCTCTCACCCACACACACACACACATTTACAGATTGTTATGTTTATTCGGGACCAATTTTTTAGCCATCAATTGTGGGGACCACCCTTTCAAAAGGTGCTAGAGGTATGAAAAAAATCAGGTATACTCAACATAGCCTTGTTAGCTTATACACGACTTTAAACATCTGAATTGATGAAGTAATGACTTGACCAACACGTGTAAAAAAACGAGTGTACATTGTTGTGGTGGACCTTATTTGCATGTTATTTACAGAAGTCACAAATTCTATTGTCATTAGTGGGGACTTTGCAACAAATAAGTTAATTAAAGTTTTAATCTACAAATTGAATAAATTAGAATGAAAAGATACATACAAAGTACATTAATAACAAACACTTTAATTCAGCTTAACTTAGTTGTTTATAGATAACATAGATATGGAGCATGAAGCTTGAAAAGGTGAGTGATTCCAACCCTCACTTTTGCATATCATACATCTTCAGGTCATAGTAAAATATATGATTGATTGATATTGCTAACTTTTATAGGAATATTTAAGAGAATCAAGGAAATATTAATTGAGCTCTCCCCCCTAACCGGTCAAGGCAAATGGCTGTAACCATGGAGACGGTTCTGTTTGACATGCCTCCATGTAAAAAGAAAGGTTTAACACATGAATATTGCATCTTGCTTGGAGGAATTGATTGAATGAACTTTGTAAATCATAAATTCTTGAAATGTGATCTAGACTTACTCTGCACAAAAGCATAAATTGTTATGATATACTGCTCATGTACAACAGATTTAAAGAGCAATTATCTGGATATTTTCCAAACCAAAACATGCAACAACAAGACAAACCTTTTAAACCATTTACTTTCCACTGTTAAAACTATTGTTTCATTAATTCCCAAACACAGTCACAACTTTTGTCATATTTCTATTAGCATGCAAACATGTACCAGACTTCTGACAAATCAATGATGGACCTGTTGTTCAGACACAATCTTTAATATGAGATGCATGCAAACATATACCAGACTTCTGAGTAATCACTCAAATTCAAAGTAAAGTATTTTTTACTGGCCAGCCAAGCCCTGTCTTTAAATCACACAACTCAAACACAACAGGCTATTTGGGGACATTTACGCACAATGTAACAGTGTCTAATGTGAACCATTTTGGTCCAAAATGTTTCACACACTTTTTAACTCAGAAACTGACCAAATGTGTGCTATGGGGACGTCGTCAGTGTCCAGAAAACACTGATGATTAACCATGGAAAAGACCCACCCTCCTGAAGGTTCAAATCTGCCCTAATTAGCCTACCATACTTATAGAAACCTTCTAGATGCATTACATTAAACTGTTGAGTGTACTAATTCATACTAGAGTATATCAAAAACAAGAATTCCTCCCTTTTCTTAGCTATTTATATTTCTTAAAAATATCTGATTTGTGTTAGAACACAGCCTTAGATTGATATCTTCCAACATATGCTATTAGCTAGGCTACAACCCAGCAACATAACTTAAAATCATTTATTGTCTTGAATAATCACGTTTTCTTGCCTCTTGTAGCCACTATCCACCTGAGCACATGTTGGTAATGCAGCTTGGATTAGAGAAAACACACAGCAACAACAAAGTTGTTACTGTTAACACATTTAACGCAACCCTCTGAGTCTTCTTTTATCTTTCTCAATAACTGTCACCCCATTTTAGCAATCAATTCCATGAGCATGCATTGACAGAAGCTAGCTAATTGTTAAGTTTGCTTTCATAAAAGGTACATATTACTTCCTGTGGGATTTCAAATTAAAAGGCCCAACACTGAAGCTCCCCTAACTTCAGTTTTATGAGCGAGAATAGAGTGAATAAGAAAGGAGGTTGAGTCGCCATTTTGTTTAATGACTCATTCCACTGTACGCAAATATGTTATGGAAATTTTGCTTCTTTTGAATATGTTGCTCTTCAATTAAGATCTTCCCCTCAAGCAATATTTCTAAATATCTACAGGCCACCTAAATATTGTGCAACCTTCAACTATTGTCTATAATCTGTATTAACTTTGATTGTGTAATCATTGCGGTTGATTTTAACATTCATGTTGACAACCCCCAGGACAGGGGACCAAAGAACTGTGTTGTGTTTTTGAGAACTATGGACTGACTCAGCATGTGACGGAGCCCACTCACAATAAGGGACACACTCTGGACCTGATAGTCTCCAAGGGTCTGAACATTTCCAAGGTTGTGGTGACTAACGTAGCTCTCTCTGATCATTCCTGTGTTTTCTTTAACGGCACTATCTCTGTGCCCAAAAGTGTCCAAACAAAGACAATCAGAAAACGGTATATCACTGAAAACACCAGTGACACATTTATACAGCTTTTCTCATCCACACCCGCCCTCTTTGGGCTATCAGTGACTGAGCTTGTAGATCATTTTAACTGTAAAATTAGAAATGTTATTGATGCCGTTGCTCCCACTAAGGTCAAAGTTGTCTCTGGTAAGAAAAGATCTCCATGGAGAAATGTCCTACTGGTGAGAACAGAAAAAAGAGAGTGTAGGAAAGCTGAACGAAGGTGGCGAAAAACAAATCTCCTGGTCCATTATAACGCCTATAAAGAGAGACTTCGCATTTATAATTTGGAACTGAGGAATGCAAGAAGGTCCTTCTTCTCTGATATTATCTCTAAAAACAATAATAATTCACGTGCTTTGTTTGCTACTGTTGATAGATTAACAAACCCTCCAGTACCAGTAGAATCTGAACTTTTATCTACCAAGGCCTGCAATGACTTTGCCTCCTTCTTCAAAGATAAAATTCAGAAGATTAGACAAACAGTCAGTGCCTCCATATCAAGTACAGGATATGTGTTGTCACAGTGTTCAAGCAAAACTAGTTCCAATATGACAGAATTTCATACGGTCAACCATAAAAACCTAGAGGACATTATACAACATCTGAAATCTTCCTCCTGTTGCCTTGATATTCTACCAACAGGTGTTTTCAAAAATGTTTCCAATTGTTTGGCTTCTGATCTTCTACAGATAGTGAACACATCTCTTCTTTCAGGAATCTTTCCACAGGCCCTGAAAACTGCAGTAATCAAGCCACTCTTAAAAAAGAACAATCTAGACACATCACTAATGAGCAGCTATAGGCCGATATCAAACCTTCAGCTTTTAAGTAAAATCATTGAAAAAGCGGTTTTTCAACAACTCACCCATTTCTTGTCACTAAGCAACAGTTTTGATACCTTTCAGTCGGGTTTCCGACCACACCACAGCACTGAGACGGCTCT
>NC_048421.1:362246-363351 GCF_013103735.1 Etheostoma cragini | reverse complement strand
AAAAAGACCTGGTAGGTGGTCTTTGGGCCCTTGTGAGTTTTGACCCTGATGGATTCGTCACAGGAGGCAGTGTTTACATTATTACATTCGGTATCTGAACTATGAAGTCAAACCTACAGATGAAATATATAAAACCTGTCAAACGGACGGAGTCTTTCTTACAAACTGCACTTTCCTGTAACGTGCGTCAGACGCAGACCGATGGACGGATAGCAGGAGACGTCTAAGAGAGGAGACAGTTGGACGGAGAAGACAACCTTGAGGGATTTAATTATCCCGCACTGACTCAATTATCCAATCGATGGATTGGATTACAGAGGAGCCGCCTCCTCTGTCCCCCCCGAAGACAGACAGTCCATTCATCTCCTACAGAGATCTTCTGCTTCACAAACAAACAACAAGCAGAAACAATAGAAGCTGAAAATAAATCATGTAACAGAGTACATGCAAAGGTTAGTCCCACCTTCTCATTCATGAGTTTCCTTTATCTTCATGATGATTTCAGTTGTAGATTATTGCTGAAGGCATCAAAACTATGAATGAACACATGTAGAATTATGTACTTAACAAAAAAGTAGAAATAACAGAAAACATGTCTTATTTTCTAGTTTCTTCAAAGTCCCCACCCCCCCTTGGTGTTCTCTCAATGAGCTTCATGAGGTAGTCCCTGAAATGGTTTCTCTTCTCAGGTGGGCCTTGTCAGGGTTCATTAGTGGAGTTTCTTGCCTTATTAATGGAGTTGGGACCATCAGAAGTCAGGTTCATACACAGCCGACAGCCTATTGGACGACTGGTAGAATTCATATTATGGTAAGAACCAATCAGCTAAGAGGAGAGAAACGAGGCCATCATTACTTTAAGAAATGAAGGTCAGTCGACAACAAAACTGGCTCACATGAGGACCCCTCCCCCCTCAGGAAAGGAAGACCAAGGGTCCCCTCTGCTGCTGAGGATAAGTTCCTCTGAGTCTCCAGCCTCCAAAATCACAAGTTACAGCAGCTCAGATCAGAGACCAGATGATACCACGCAGAGTTCTAGCAGCAGAACATCTCTAGAACAACTGGTAAGAGGAGACTGGATCAGGCCTTCATGGTCCACTAGCAGC
>NC_048421.1:356196-362146 GCF_013103735.1 Etheostoma cragini | reverse complement strand
AGGCTTCAGCGCCCGGGGGGGTCAGTGGGGAGAGGGGCGCCCAAATAGATAGACCCTCACTCCTCCCACAGCGGGCGCAGGTCGGACTCTGACCTGGGGCCCTTTGCTGCATGACTGGTGTGTGTGTGTGTGTGTGTGTGTGTATCTGTGTGTCTGTTTGTGTGTATGTATGTGTGTCTGTATGCGTGTGTGTCTGTGTCTGTTTGTATGTATATTTGTGTGTGTGTGTGTGTGTGTTTATATGTGTGTGCATATGTGTGTGCATATGTGTGTGTATATGTGGTGTGTGTGTATGTATGTGTGTGTGTTTATATGTGTGTGCATATGTGTGTGTGTGTATGTGGTGTGTGTGTCTTATATTTACCAAAAACACCCATCCAAGAGTCAAACAATGCAGTATCAACCCCAGAGTGTTCCTTAATTTCCCCATTCAGCGTCTTTAATCCTTCTATGGCCTTGGTCAGTCTTCCATCTTGTCACTTTGATCAGGAACCCTTTGTACCGGGCTCAAACCTCTAGCGCGGTGATTCAAACCTTCACTGTATCAACCGTTGCACCTTCTTTCTTCAACCAGGGAACTGGACTGGTCCCCTGGAGGTGGAGCTCGGGAGGGGATTTTTCTGCCCCTTTGCTGGCGCTTACTCTGTTGCGCTCGTCTCTTCGACCAAAGGGATGCGTGCGTCTTGCACTTCGCCCAACGTCGGTCTTGGCTCCGCTGCTTGAGTGCACCGACTCCAGTGATACCACGTGTCTCCTTTTTCCCGTAGTCTCACCGCGTGACTGGTTCGCTCCACCACCTCGAATGGACCGGTCCACTTGAGCTCGTTCCACTTACTCTTGATGAACTTTAAGAGGACCCACGAGGTTTGGGGAACTGTCGTCACCTGTGTCCTTTCACCTTCCTGTTTTATAGAAACTAGACAAAAACACTTGTAAATCGTAACAGTAGGCTTTGGGCAGTGTGTGGGGTCTCTCCTCAGCTGGTCCAACAGCCGCTGGACCAGGAAATTGCCTCCCCCTTTCCAGCTCAAAAGGAGTGAAGCCTGTCAACCTGTTAACTGAAAAGGATTGTCATTAAAACAATTGGTAATGCATCAATCCATTGGATACCTGTAGCACTGTAGATCTTTCCCAGTTTCTGTTTGATGTTTAAATTCATCCTTTCCACTTTCCCCTGGGACTGCGGATGGTACACCGTCCCAAATTTATGTTGGAGCCCCAACATTTTTTCTACAGCTTATAGGTCTGCATTTTTAAAATGTGACCCATTATCAGATCTTACCCTAGAAGGAAAACCATGGTTAGGGATGTAATGATTAATTAGGCATTTCACCACAGTTTTGCTGTCGTCCCTCTTTGCTGGCCACGCCTCCGTCCATCCTGAAAAGGAATTCACTGCCACCAGTAAATACTGATAGCCTCTGCACTGTACCCCCATATCAGTATAGTCTATGACTATCTCTCCATGGGATGCACATGAGAGAGGAAACACTCCCATGTCTGGCTTCACTGTTGGATTGGGGTTATAGGGCACACATGTTTTGCATTCTCTTACCCAATTCTTTGTCATGTCCTTTAAATAAGGATTCCACCAGTGGCATAGAGCCCTATCCATCTGGTTAGCCCCTACATGTCCTAGCCCGTGGGCCTCAGCTAAAGATGGTCTGGAGATGCTAAGCGGAAGCACCACCCTGCCGCCAGATTCCATCTACTTCCCTAGCTCCTCTGTTTGACCACAGCACCTTCTCCTCTGGCGTAGCTTGCTTGTGTATATCGATGAGATTCTCCTTGGTTATCTCTAATGCTTCTTCTTCCCCTGCTCTCATCACTAGCTGTCTGATCCCTTCATAACCAGCTGCTCCTTTTGCTGCTTCATCTGCTGCTCTATTTCCTGCTGCCTCCTCTGTATCCCTACTATCATGTCCTTTACACTTAACCTAAGCAACTCCTGCAGGCTCTTGCAGCCTCGGTGTTAGCAGTTTCATTTCCTCTTCATGTTTGATGGGTTCGTTGGTTGTGGTTAGAAAACCAACTCTAACCCATTGTTGTAGATTAAGGTGACATGCTCCTACAACATAGGCTGAGTCTGTGTAGATGAGTCTTGACTTTCTTGTCTTTTGCATAGTGTAGAGCTTCTAACACTGCAACAACTTCTGCTCTCTGTGCGGACTGCTGTCCCTGGAGTTGTGCCTGTATAACTGTCTTCCAGCCCTGTACTGTTCTTTCCACTACGACCTGGCCGGACCTCATGTCATTCTTTTCGTCTCTAAAACAACAACCGTCTATGTACAGTCTGGGTCTTCTAGTGGTTGCGCCTGTAAATCTGTCCTGATTTTCTCTTGTGTTTTCACCCTTTCTTGGCAGCAGTGGGGTTCTCCTGCCTGCATGTTATCTGCCATGTTAACACCTTCATGTGTAAACTACAAGTTGGATGCAGATAATGGCTTTGTAATCCTTCTTTGTCTTAATGAGGTCATGGTAAAAACTGCAGAATTAACATAAGCAATCACACTATGTGTTGTTAAAATGTGCAATGGATGGCCCATGACCAAATGTGCAGTTTTCTCGACCCATTGCCAACCCATCCGCGTGTGTTGTGCACGGAAAGCGTCGTTTTTCCGCTTTACCAATAAGGACACTACATTACATTTACACATGTCTCTCTCCCCCTTTTCTCTGAAACAGAAGGCGTGGTGCATGGTGTTCTGAGACATCGCTATGAAATGGGACGGAATAGTCCGGCACTGCAGGAGCCGTGGCTCGAGATAAAGCTTGTTTCAATGCAATAAACGTCTCTTCCGCCTGTTGTGACCAGACTAAACGGGCATGGAGGATACGCATGCCTGCAGCATTTACCAAGTTGCGTAGGATTTGTGATCGTCCCAAATAATTTGGAAGATAGTTTCTACTATAACCAGTCAGACCCAGAAAAGAGAGCATTTCTTTAACAGTGGTTGGCTGTGGGTGTTATGGTAGATCTGCAGTGCCCTCAGCCGAGAGCACATGGCCCATGAAATCAAGTGACCTGCGACAGATCTGTAGTTTCTCCTTACTAACCTTAAATCCCTTATCTGCTAACCGTCGCAGTAAGGCACCAGATGCAGTAAGGCATGCTTCAACTGTGGGTGCAGCCACAAGTAGATCTAACCCCAACCGGCCCGTCAGACACCGCCTATCAAGAGCCTGGGTCTGACCCAATTTTCTGCCTAAAAAGGAAGTTTTTCCTCGCCACTGTCGCACTGTTGCTTGCTCTGGAGGAAACTACTAGAACTGTTGGGTCCTTGTAAATTCTGGAGTGTGGTCTATCTGTATAGTGTCTTGAGATAACTCTTGTTATGAATTGATACTATAAATAAAATTGAATTGAATTGAATTGAATCATCCACATACTGGGTATTTGTAGTGTCTGCAGGTATGGGAAGATCAGACAAAGCATTTTGGAGACCGTGTTAAAAATACCTGGTGATAAGGTGAACCCTTGTGGCGGTCTGGTGTAACGCAACTGTCGTCCTCCCACTGTGAAAGAGAAAATATCCCTACATGCTGGGTCTAATGGGAGACAAAAGAAAGCCTTAGCAATATCAATGCACGTGAACCACTTTTGCGTAGGGAGGAAGTTAGTGAGAGCCACATAGGGATTTTGTATTGGACAGGTTGTGGTCTCCAATTGTGCATTAATTTTTCTCAAATCATGCACCATCCTGTACTTGCCAGTTGCAGGTTTCATTACGGGCAGAATGGCACAAATTTGGGGGAGAGCCGTGTTAGGTTGACTCTGTATTTGTCTCTAGGATATCCTATGTAATAAAATGGATTCACATATCCACATCTGAGATTTTAACTACTAATTGAATGAACCCTGAGAATGGAGAGGGTGAAAACCCTCGACTGTCTTCGGGGGCACCCTGATTTCTCTGTCGCCTCAATGCAAAGTTCCGATGTTCTCCCTCATCACACTGTTGCTATGTGATCGCGCCCCGCGAGTTGAAAGGGTGGTGCATGGTGTTCTGAGACATCCAAATGAAATGGGAGAGAATAGTCCGGCACCGCAAGAGCCGCAACTTGTTTTATTGCAATAAACCTCTCTTCCGCCTGTTGTGACCAGATTAAACGGGCATGGAGGATACGCATGCCTGCAGCAGTTACCAAGTTGCGTAGGATTGGTGTTTCGTCCCGAATAATTTGGAAGATAGTTTCCACTATAACCAGTCAGACCCAGGAAAGACCCGTCATCACACTGTTGCTGCATGCTTGCGCCCCGCGGCAGCGGAGTTGACTGTGAGTGGAGAGGGGCGGGGGGGCGGGGGGGCTCAGGGCCACTCACTCAAAGTCTGAGCTCGGACTTTGTGTGTCCCTCTCCCTTCGCACTACAACCGTCCCTTCATGTATGTTGACGCCTGGATAAAATCTCTACCGGCAGAGAGTAGGGTGGGGGTCTAGTATCAGGGTCCTGAGTCTGCAACTATTTGTTGTTCACTTTAATTGGAGTTGGTCCGACCACAGTTTATACGGTCCTGATTCCAACTGACCCACCTCCGCCATACTATTCCTTTTTATTTGTTTTTCAGAATACCTTCGTTTCTATTACCCAAATTCGAAATTACTCTTCACATCTCCCGGAAGCTACACCTTCATGTATTCCCTGTTTGAAATACACTACCTTTCATCTGATATATTCACGCAGAGACTACCTTCATTTCTGGTTGTCCAATTACAGAAAATACTCTTCGTGTCACCTGAACGCTGGACCTTCATGTATTTCTTTTTAAATACACTACCTTTCATCTGGTTAATTAACTATACTCTTCCCACTACTACTTTTCCAATTTAGCGGTGCCCTTCATGCTCATTTTATGAAAAAATATCCCATTCGCAAGTGATATCCTCCTGTATGCACTACATCTTCGTACCTTTTTTTTTGCAAGTACTACGTTTTCCCAACTTCAACTATATTTTACACATCAACATTTAACTTTTTCACACATCAATATCTTATCACAAATGTAGCACTTTTTAGCAACTACGATACAGGCACGTTCCACATTCAGATTTTGTACATATCCAATGCTGCAGATTTGATATCAACAGGTTCTGCTTTACCTTTTTTTTAGCGCCCGGGCTGAATGTGGAGACGCATCTTGTCCTAGTTGTTCAATTAATCAAGGATGGGTCCGTGCCTACCTTGGCCCCACGTTGGAGCTAAATCCTGCTCCGGTCTCAGGGGTCAGCCAGTTAGTAGTCAGAATCTCAGATGTTGATGTGTGAATCCTTTTTATTACGTAGAATATTCTAGAGACAAAGTTACAGAGATCCAGCTATCACAGCTCTCCCCAAAATTTGTCTGGCTCTTCCGCTCTTGCACCCTTGGTCTTATCCACTAAGGGGGGGGGGGGTCTCCAGGTCACAGTGGTGTGATATGTTTGTGTGCTAATTTAGTATCTTTCCATTGGTATGTGACTGGAAGTTTATGACCCTTTCAGGACCTGCAGAGCAAAGATCACATGACCTACTGCTTCTGACACATTTAGTAGAGCTGGTACCAGAACACCTTATCTTAGAGAAAAGGAGCAAAACAACTTAATGCATGACCAACATGTCTTCATTTAAGTTGAAATAATGCTCATACCTTTTAGCTTAAATATGTAATAAATAATACAAATCACACACAATGTTTAAGCAAATATTACATTTTAAATTCCAACAGTGTGTGTGTGTGTATGTGTGTGTGTGTGTGTGGGTGTGTTATTTTACAAGCTTCTTTGGAAGTGTCATGTACACTTTTATTATTTATTGATGAGTCAATCAAACGGCATGAGGGTTATTTTTTAGGAATTTACAATTAAAAAAAACTGGTCAAACTCGACCTGAGGACAACACAAGGGTAAATAAGATTCATATAGACACACACACACACACACACACACACACACACACACACACACACACACAC
>NC_048421.1:349058-356096 GCF_013103735.1 Etheostoma cragini | reverse complement strand
ACACTTAAGTGTGACAAACATGCAAAGGAACAGGAAATGAGGAAGGGGGCAAACACTTTTTCACACCACTGTATATGGACAAACATACTGTATATGTATACACATGCATCTACAAACATTGTGTGCATTTGTGTGTGTATATAGTGTGTGTGTGTATGTATATATATATATATATGTGTATATGGGCGGGGCTTTAACCGGTATGTTATTTAAGCATGCAATTGATATGGGTTGATCAGAAATAGTTATATTTATTGCTGATTAGAAAACTATTTACAGGACAGCATCGAGCTTCAGATCAGTGGTGTTGTCATGGTAACAAACAAACTACATACAGAACAAGATTTGCAACAACAAATACAACACATGCAGTTGCAATTATTAAGTAAAATGTAATGAACAAGAGTTTTCATACTCAATATAACTTTCTTTTTTTAACTTTAAATTCTTTTATGATTTTGTTTTTGTTTTTGTTTCTTTTTTTAATTTATTTTTATTTCCACACCAGATATATGTGAGTGTGTGTGTCTGTGAGTGAGTAAGAGATACACAGAGAGAGAGAGATAAAGAAAGAGAGAGGGGAGGGAGGGGAGGGAGGGGGGGCGGGGGGGACGGGGGGGACTGTGTTCTACAGATCAAATAGGCAAGAAAAAATTCTTAAAATTGTATAGCAGCTTGTATTGTAAGTGAGAATAATAATAATAATAATAATAATAATAATAATAATAATAATAATAACTGACTTAGTTGAAAATTAGCTACTGACACATTTACAGAAATTATTATTAATGTGCGTTGTCCTTATAAGTAAATACATTTTTAAAACTCCATATAAAGCCCTTATTGGTTGTTGACACTGGTTAGACACAGGATCAACAAACAGCATTGATTACCCAATCTCCTCTGGGAGGGGGGGGGGGCATGAAGGAGGAAATGAAACCACATTTCTTATAAGCTGACATCTACCTCCTGTTGGACAGGTTTTTATGTAACTCTGATTATTTTAGACATGGACTGAAGTTATAAAGGTGTGTTGTTGTCCTCTGATCAGACACTCAGACACCCGGACTGAAGAGGAAGACGAGAGAAGAGCAGCTCGGTCTCTGCCAGTGTTTCCTCGACACACGAAGGTGGAAAGAGTCTTTAATCGACCTGAAGAGTTCAGCAGGTGAGAATCCTAGCAGAGGAATGTGTAAATGTCTGATAATCAGATCACGGTGATCACATTGGGAAGTGTCTCTGTTTAACTGGACAGTTGGAAGGTTTCTTCATGCTGATGAGATGATTCAAAAATACTTTTTAGAAATAATCTGTAGAATTTGTCTCTGGTTAAATGACGTGATCTATCCATCCATCCATCTTGTTTTGAGTGAGATCCGGTTTCTGAGTATCCTCTGTCTTCGGTCTCCGGGTGAGCTGTCCAACATCTGCACGGCTATGTCATAAGAGAAAAGGTGGCTAACCGTAGCACATGCTAGTGCTAGCATGCTAGCTCGTTCTCAATGTCAAATCACCTTTCCAACAGCCACTAGTTGACCATAATCTCCAAAAGAACTACTTCCTGTCGCTGTTCTACTTCATGTGCCTGTTCTATTTCCTGTCCCTGGTCTACTTCCTGTCCCTGTTGTGTCCCTGGTCTAGAAGAAGTCTCTCCGCTGATCCTGCCTTGGACTGACCAAAGCTGGAGAAAGAGTTATCAGCTGCTGGGATATTACCGAGCTACTGAGCATGTGCAGCTCCCAACAAAGATAGGATAGAAGGGAGATGTCTCACTCTGGAGATAAAACTAGTGAGATGTCTCACTCTGGAGATAAAACTAGTGAGATGTCTCACTCTGTAGACACACAGGGTGAAAACAGGATCTGCAGCAAAGTGCAGTACAACAAAAATACGGTGGTTTTTAAAAATAAAACCATGGAAACCTATTCTGGAATAACCTAAAAATACAATTATGAACCTGAAAATGAGCAGAATATGGGCACAATAATGACTGACAATGGCTGGTCACCAAGTGCAGGAGCCCAGTTATTTTTTTACAGCCAAGAATCTCCAAACAGCTGGCACTGCTACTCCTCCATCGCTTATACCTGCTTGATAGAGAAGTTATTGTCACGTTGCTATGAGGTGGTATCGGTTGTGGTAGTATCGGAGTCCTTTGATGACTAAAAGTAAGTACATGTGCAAGGCATCGGACATCCTAGGATCCCTAGTCTAACCTGGACTCGGGTTGATAACACCAATAATTTGTTCCTCCAGGGAACTATGGCACCGGTTGTTAAAGAGTCCAGCCTCAGGGACTGGGAGGAGATTGGTTCTGGGGGTTTTGGACAAATCTACAAAGCCAGGCATCATCAGTGGGGCTGTGACGTGGCCATTAAACTGCTTCTTCAGGGCGAGGGGTAAGTGCTTACAAAGGATTTTCTGTTTATAACTACATAAAGTTGTGTGAATTACTCATAATGCAAACAAACACACACAGGACCGAGGAGTCTTTGCTGCATGAGATCAAGATGATGCGTCAGGCCACCAGCCCGTATGTCATGGCCGTCCGAGGGATGTTTAAGGGTCGAGTGCCCTCTGGGGGGTCAAGACGGCTTGGTGTGGTCATGGATCTCATGGAGAGAGGATCATTGGCCTCCCTACAGGTGACCAGGGGTGGAAAAACTACTTATATATTTTAATTAGGGTAGGAATACTCTGTAAAAAAATACTTATGCTACAAGTAAAAGTCTTGCATTAACAATACAAAAGTATAGAATAAATAAATATATAATACACTCATCATTAAACGCAACCGGAGGTAAGTAAATTGCTTGTATGGTTAAAAAATGATTAAACTATGAATCAGAGGTGCTTTTTTACTCGTGGGCAAGTGTCTCGGGTACAGAGGGTTAAAGAAAAGAAGACGAACATAAATATAACATCATATTCCAAACCTTTGAATGGTGGTGTAGGTGTGGGTGTAGCTCACTGTCTCCACTGTCTCCACTGTCTCCACTATTACCCACTTTGTGGATCTGAAACCATCTTACAGGAAGCATTGAGGGGAACTCCACCCTGGCCGCTGGTCTTCAGACTGGCTCACCAAGTGGCCCTGGGTATAAACTTCCTCCACACTCTGCCCAAACCCAAATTATTAAACGCAACTGGAGGTAAGTCAAACGCTTGTATGGTTAAAAAATGATTAAACTATGAATCAGAGGTGCTTTTTTACTTGTGAAATATTACAAAAAGGATTGGTGAAAAGGAGCAACCCAAGACACAGCACAAGCTTTGGAAATACATGGAGTGGATAGCCCCCCACCCTATACTCCTGCAGCACCTCCAACAGTATCTCCCAGGAGATCTGGTCAAACTTCTTCTCCAAATCCACAAGGCATGTAGACTGAATGGGCAAACTCCAAGGCTCCCTCCAAGATCCTTGCAAGAGTAAAGAGATGGTCCATTGTTCCACCACCAGGACAGAATCTGCATTGTTTCTCTTCAATCTGAGAATCCTAAGACCTTGAGACCAAAGCTCCCCGCTACAGCTTCAGCAATGGAAGCTTTGAACATTGCCCACTTAGGTTCAAGGCCCTCAACTTTCGGGAGAGCCAGAAAGGTCCGCCGGAGGTGTGACTTGTAGATCTCTCAAACAGGGGCCTTCTCAGATGTTCCCAGTTTACCCGCACTACCTGTTTGTCAAGGTCTTTGTCTAACCCCAACAGTCTCATGAAGACCAATGTAGAAACCAACCCACAGAGAGAGTTGTGTGGAGCTGATGGTCTTAATTAGCTTTCTAGCAACTCATTTGGCAATAGCTTGAATATAGCGGACGTTCATTAATATTAAAATGTTACATATTAAAGCTTAATTACAACAGTCATGAACATTCATTAAGACTCCTTCATGTTCATAGCTGGTTTCACGTCTGTCCTCTGCACACCCGTTCAAATGAAGAACCTCTTATGTCTCCTTCCTCTCTTTGCTAATTCTCTCTGCAGCTTACAGATTTTGGCCTTGCCCGGATTTCCTGCAGCGTCACGCAGGTTTCCGAGGACAGTGGACCAGTAGGAGGGACGCTATCATACATGCCACCAGAGGCTTTTAAAGCATCGTACGAACCTAAAAGATCCTGTGATATCTACAGGTGTGAGAGCATCAACCAGCACTCGAATAAATGTGTTTTTTAATGATCATATAATAAATAATAATTGGAGACGGGATCACTCCAGCTGCCATGCTAACACATGTTCAGTATAGACAGGAAGTTAAAATATCAGTCGCTTAGTCCTTTAACAGGAGAGGGAATTGTTTTCAGGTGGAGGGATACTAATAGGACTTCATGTACAGAATATAGAATATCTCGTTCTCACATGAGCATTAATTAACAGATGACAACAATCCAGCCAGTGACCAACCAAGGCAAGGCAAGGCAAGACATCTTTATTTGTATAGCACATTTCAGCAACAGCAATTCAAAGTGCTTTACACAAAATCAGTTAAAAAAATGAAAACAGGTAAAAAATAAAAACAGATAAAACACGTGAATTAAAAACAGAAACATTAAGACACATAAAACACAAGAATAAAAGTTACAATGCAGCATAAGAAATTAAACATTAAAAGTACATCATTTAAAAAAAAGGCAACATCATAAAGAAAGGTCTTCAGCCTTGATTTAAAGAACTGAGAGTAGCAGCAGCTCTGCAGGTTTCTGGGAGTTTATTCCAGATATGAGGAGCATAGAAACTGAAAGCTGCTTCACCCTGTTTAGTTCTGACTCTAGGGACAGAAAGTAGACCTGTCCCAGATGACCTGAGAGGTCTGGGTGGTTCATAGTGTAGTAGCAGATCAGAAATGTGTTTTGGCCCTAAACCATTAAGTGATTTATAAACTAGCAAAAGTACTTTGAAATCAATTCTTTGAGGCACAGGAAGCCAGTGTAAAGACTTCAGAACTGGAGTGATGTGATCCAGTCTCTTGGTCTTAGTGAGAACTGGAGTGATGTGATCCAGTCTCTTGGTCTTACTGAGGACCCGAGCAGCTGCAGCTGTCTGATTGATTTTTTAGGGAGACCTGTAAAGACCCCGTTACAGTAGTCATGTCTACTGAAGATGAAAGCATGGACCAGTTTTTCCAAATCCTGTTGACACATAAGTCCTTTTACCCTTGATATGTTCTTAAGGTGATAGTAGGCTGACTTTGTAATTGTCTTAATGTGGCTGTTAAAATTCAGGTCTGAGTCCATGACTACACCAAGATTTCTGGCTTTGTCTGTTGTTTTTAACATTGTTGTTTGAAGCTGAGCGCAGACTTAATCGTTCCTCTTTTGCTCCAAAAACAATCACCTCAGTTTTTCCTTCATTTAATTTCAGAAAGTTCTGGCACATCCAGTCGTTAATTTATTCGATGCACTTAGTCAGTTTTTGTATTGGACTATAGTCCCCTGGCGATAAGGTTATGTACATTTTTGTGTCATCCGCATAACTGCTGTTTGGAAAAGTCCATAAGGACTCTTCAGCTGATCCAGAATGCTGCGGCACGTGTTATGACCGGAACCAGGAAAAGAGATCACATTTCTCCTGTTTTAGCTTCTCTGCATTGGCTTCCTGTAAAATTTAGAATAGAATTTAAAATCCTTCTTCTCACTTACAAAGCTCTTCATGGTCAGGCTCCATCTTATCTTAAAGAGCTCATAGTACCTTGCAACCCTGCAAGAGCACTACGCTCCCAGAATGCAGGATTACTGGTGGTTCCTAGAGTCTCTAAAAGTAGAACGGGAGCCAGAGCGTTCAGCTATCAGGCTCCTCTCCTGTGGAACCAGGTTCCAGACTGGGTCCAGGGACCAGAGAGTTCAGCTATCAGGCTCCTTTCCTTTGGAACCAGGTTCCAGTTTGGGTCTGGGAGGCAGA
Organism: Etheostoma cragini; assembly: GCF_013103735.1. Classification (NCBI taxonomy): domain Eukaryota; kingdom Metazoa; phylum Chordata; class Actinopteri; order Perciformes; family Percidae; genus Etheostoma; species Etheostoma cragini. The sequence continues at coordinate 350,202 of NC_048421.1, read as the reverse complement.
CACCGTCTCCACATTTAAGAGTAGGCTTAAGACTTTCCTTTTTGATAAAGCTTATAGTTAGGGCATAGAATTGAATATTGTTAGGGAGTAGTAGTTAGTCACATAGTTTTCAGATTTATCTATCATATAATAAAACTAAAGGGAGACTTGGCATACAGCCCGATCCGGTTGGGGAGAGTTCTAGCCCGACCGGGCTGGAGCTCTCTTTACCTTGTCTCTCTTGGTTTTGCTGTAATAATAGTTTTAGACAGCTGGGGACTTATTTTGATACACTAGTTAGGCCATAGAATCGAATATTGTTAGGGAGTAGTAGTTACTAGGGGTGATCCGAGTATCCGGCTGAAACGAGTATCCGGTACGGATAAAGCACTTTTGCCGAGTACAAGTATTATACGAGTAATATGAGTCAATATCCGTGCTCGGATTGAATACAACTCCTCAACTGGCCGCGCAGCGTTCTGTGATAATCACAGCGCCCCCCCCCCCCCCCCCCCCCCGCCTACAAACCCGCTCGGATCAATCACACACACACACACACACACACACACACACACACACACACAAACACACACACATACACACACATATACCTGGTGTGGAAATAAAAAAAATAAAAAAGAACCAAAAACCAAAAAAATCAAACTGATCATAAAAAAAGAAAAAGTTAAAAAAAGAAAGCTATACTGAGTATGAAAACTCTTTTTCATTACATTTTACTTCATAATTGCAACCGCATGTGTTGTATTCATTGTTGCAAAACGTTCTGTATATCGTATGTTTGTTACCATGACAACACCATTGATATGAAGCTTGATGCTGTCATGTAAATAGTTTTCAAATCAGCAATAAATATAACAATTTTTGATCAACTCATATCAATTGCATGCTTAAATAACATACCGGTTAAAGACCCTAACATTTCAAGAGAACCCGACCAACTTCCGGGTTAAATCTGACCAATTCCGGTTTAGGCCCCGCCCAGTCCGGGTACGGATACGGATACAGATAATTCATGGGGTAAACAGATACAGATACAGATACAGTAAATGCTGTACTCGCTCATCCCTAGTAGTTAGTCACATAGTTTTCAGATTTATCTATCATATAATCAAGAATATAATAAAACTAAAGGGAGACTTGGCAT
>NC_048421.1:346355-348958 GCF_013103735.1 Etheostoma cragini | reverse complement strand
ACTCCTGTTTACCCCCACCTGCCTGCCTGCCGTTCTCCTCTCTGCATTTGGGTCCAATCCTCACACGCCCCCATAACAGCTTTCCACATTGACTGGGATGCATCTGGGCCAGCAGAGCCGGGGGGGACCCTGTCCCAGGGTGCAGAGGGAGAAGACCGGCATGTACGGGAGGATTTGATGCGCTACTTGAATAGCTAAATAAAAACATTTCTTTGATTGGAAAACCAAAAAAGGCGAGTAGAGTAGAATAGTTACCACGCAGTGGAAACACGCCATAAGATACACACAAACTGAGGTACACACAGAACCTTCTGCACAGAAACTCAGGCCTGGATTTCTGTGCTACCAAGGTTATAACCATATATAGTAGAGAAACTTTAAGATATGGTGTCAGACAGCAATTACTCAAATGAAAACATGTTTATAACCATATATGAATTATGCATCCCACATCTAGTCTTTTAAACATAACAGGTTCTCTAACACATACCCTCTTGTGTAATATTTCTTAATTATTACTACGAAGTAAACATTTAGATTTAATACTTCATTTTGTCTTCCAGAGCCGTCAAAGGTCATCAAAGTGGAAGAAGACCATGATGCTGTGTTACCCTGCTCTCTCAGCACCAAGGAGAACATTGAGTTTAATCTCTTTGACTGGAAGAATGATGCTCAGAAAGATGGAGGTCTGAAGAAGGTGTTCCTGTATAACACAGGCATTCATTACAACAACGGTCTAAGTGGTCAGAGTGAAGAGTTCAAAGGTCGAGTCTCTCATTTTCAAGATGAACTGAAACACGGCAACGCCTCCATAATCATCAGAAATACAAAGATATCTGACAGTGGAGACTACAACTGTCATTTTCCAAATCTTCAAACACCTCAAACATTCTACATTAAGCTTGTTGTTGGTGAGTACTTTTATTATTAAATGTGTAAATGTTAATAATCCAACAATGTTTTAAAAAATCTTCCTTTTTTTCAATTTTTATAATGGCAGTGACTAAAATTTTGTTTTTATTGTGTAATGTGCATTGGTCAATTTTTGTTAATCCCTATGAAAATAACAGAATTTTCCTCCTCCAGGAATATGTGTGTTGCAACTTGGTGAATAGGGACGCTATACAAAGTGTGTGTTAAGCTCCCTGTATTGACATGCTGCACAACATACGTACACAGGTTGCACAAGAGAATGTGGTCATCCAGACGGGCTGGCCGACATTCAGCTCGGGCAGATCTTTAGCAGATCTGTCATGGGTCAATTTTGCCGCCTGGCATTTTTAAATACAGTTTGCCTGGAATATCAACGACGACCCGGGGCAACAGCAGCTGGTCCGTCACAGGGAGGTGTGTCCGCAGTCTCTGCGACATCAGTCGCTGTGCTGGACTGCAGTGCACTCCCTCCGTTGGCGTGTTTCTCCAATGGAGGATAGCTTTCCATGGGTCCTCGCCAGCCATCGCAGCTTTTTTTACACAGGCTTTTTACAATCTTTACTGCCGACTCTGCTTTGCCATTGGCTTTTGGGTGTCTTGATGATGAGGTAACATGCTCAAAGCACCACTCTTTTGCAAATGTCCTGAAAGCACCACAAGCAAACTGACATCAAAAGTCAGAAAGTATGCGGTCTGGGATGCCGCGGCGTGCAAATTGAGCCTTGCACCTCAGAATTGTAGTTTCAGCTGAGAGGTCAGGAAGCAGATCAACCTCCCAGAAGTCAGAGTAGTGGTCCACTACGAGCAGGAAGTCCTTCCCAGCCTGACTGAACAGGTCTATGCTCACTATCTGCCAGGGACGTGTGGGGAGTGGGTGACACATCATGGTCTCCTTCTGTTGTTCATGTGCATACTCATTGCACACCAAGCATTGTTGCACAAAGTCTTTGATTTTCCCCTGCGTGTTGGGCCAAAAGAGAGTGTCACAGGCTTGCCTGTAGCAAGCCTCTCCCCCTATGTGGCTGTAGTGGATCCGTCTCAGAATTTCTGGCCGCAAAGTTTTAGGAACGATAACGCGCTGGCTTCTGAAGAGTACGCCGTCCTGTACACTGATTTTGTCTCTGATGGCCCAGTAACCTCTCATCACTATGGGCGTCTCCTCTCTGCAGTCTGGCCATCCCTCAAGCACGACAGTCTTGAGCATCTAAAGACACACATCTTTCTCTGTGTGCTGTTGGATTTACGCAAGGCGTTGGCTGGTGACGTTCAGATAGTCCGTCTGCTGAATTGCTGCAGGGTTCTGTGTGTCGGTTCAATGTGGTGGAGCAGTGGCTCAGCGGTGCGTGTCACTAATTTACATTTCCGGGCCTGGCTTGTACGCCACTTTAAGGCAGTAGTTCTGGAGTGTAAGGAGCATGCTCTGGAGGCGCTTTGGTGCACTAAGGAGGGGCTTACTGAAGATCGACACCAACGGGCGGTGATCTGTCTCTGCTGTAACATCACCCCTCCCATTAAGGTAGTAGTGGAAGCGCTGACAGGCAAACACAATGCTCAAGCACTCCTTTTCAATTTGTGCATATTTTTGCTCTGTTTGGGGTATTGCACGGGATGCGAATGCAACTGGCTGTCCTTCCTGCAGCAAACAGCAGCCCAGACCTGTCTGGCTGGAG
>NC_048421.1:344949-346255 GCF_013103735.1 Etheostoma cragini | reverse complement strand
CTCATGTTTTGAGGTTGTTTTATCTTCAGTCATTAATCATTCTGATGGTATTTACACCAGAGTACGATCAGGTCAGTTGGATTTTCTTTAATTAAACTGTTACAAGATGTTATAATGTACTGGAGAACATTTTTTTTTCTGTTCTGTTAGAAGATGAAACTCCTGTTTGAATGAAGACATGGTGTGCGGATGAATACATTGCGTAATAAGGCTCATATCCATGATTTGAAGCGGTTCTACTTCCTGCTTGGGCTGAGACATGGTGACATTCTGCTGCTGATGGGAACGCTGGATGATATTGGGATATGTATCCATACTCTAAGAAGGGTTTGAAATGGATGGAGCAGACAGAAGGAAGAATGATGAAGTAGAACTTAAATTGTGTTTATGATTCACAATTCTCAATTTATTCATCCGCTCACTGTGTACTTATTAAAACAGGAGTTTCATGTTCTCACTAGATATAGTTTCACGTTACAATGTTTCATTTTATAACATGAAAAGTATCAGGTTATAACGTTGAACATTTGACTCAGTAAATCAGTAAAATCAAAGTGGTCCTGGTGGAAGTTCTGTAGGGTTTGGGTCTCTAAGCAGACCTGTTTTAATTTGGGACTGGAACTGATGAAGAGTCCAGGTGATGAATGTGAGGAGGAAGACGCAGGGCAGAGCAGCAGAAAGATCTCTATATTTAGCGTTTTCTGCAGTTGTTTAATGTCCAGTCTGCTGGATATGATCTGGGTTATATTCTGAGTCTAATATTATCTTTTTGTCTTCTGTTTCAGAGCTCTCCCCTGGATGGATTATTTTAATAGTGGTTCTCACTCTTGTTGGTGGGGTTGTACTAGCTCGAAGGGTGCTTATAACCAAGGGCTACATCATATTACAACATAAGAAAAGTAAGTTAAAATAATGAAAGGTATCAACATAATTTAATGATGAGCAGACAAAACAACAGATTATTTATACATATCTCATGTTTTAAGGTTGTTTTTTCTTCAGTCAGTAATCATTCTGATGGTATTTACACCAGAGTACGATCAAGTCAGGTTTTATTTAAATAAACTGTTACAGGATGTTATAATGTACTGGAGATCATTTTATTTCATTCTTAAATAATTATTCTTAAAATGATCACTAGAAGCTTAAAAGGTTAATTTGTGGAATTTAATTCTGCTTATATGTATGTTTCTGCCTTAATAATTACTAACAGATGACTCTGCATGTGAACATATTGATTAATGCATGTTTTTTTATTTTCAATGGCCAAAAGTCATCAAAGTGGAAGAAGGCCGTGATGTTATTT
>NC_048421.1:341376-344849 GCF_013103735.1 Etheostoma cragini | reverse complement strand
CAGAAGACAAAAAGTGAATGTTAGACTCAGAATGTAACACAGATCACATCCAGCAGACTGGACATCAGTCTCCACACAGAGGACAACTGAAGGTTTGAATGTTCCTGAAAACTAAAATTCTGCAGATAAAAACAGAGGTGGAATGAACGCATAGGCATCATTTACAGGGGGGGGGGGGTTACAACCTGGCCATCAAAACTATTAAAACTGGCCAGTGCACCCACGCAAAAACCTTTAAAGATTTTATTACATAAATAAAAGACATTTGGACCATGACTTGAGGCAGATAAAGCACTATATTGTTGCAGAAAAAATTCACCAGAACACGCAGAAGTGTGTGATACGCTCAAAATGTGTTAATTTGATTTTAATTACTATTTTTCCAACACTAAAAATTGTACTGCACAAGATCAACGGACCACAACACCCCAGTGGCCCACAAGGTAAATTACATAATTTCATCCTAAATCTAGGAAGGTAACTACGGTGTAAAAGCTGAGAGCTTGTAGAATACGATCTGAACCTGTGTGGTAAAATTTGCACTTGTAGAAAATGTTCACACTCCTGTATTCTGAATGTGAAGTCACAGAAAAAATATTCTCAAATGTGTAGATTGATATTTGCATGAACAAAATGACAGCTGCAAGCATGTAGTGCAACATTTACTCGTGTACTTTTTTTTTTTTTAAATTCGGGTTCATTTTCCATCACAACCACAACTCAGTGATTACAACATCTGGAATCTGTCGCTGCAACTTCACATTGTGCTCTCTCGCAGCACAAAGTAGCAAATCTGCACACATCGACATTTGCAACACTTCTTGCGGTACATTTGGTGCAAAAGTAATTTGTACCTGTGGACTTAGTCCAACAGGACGGGGGGACAGCAGGGTTTCTATTGCCAGATGAAGGACAACGCTGTCCGGGTTATTTATGTAGCATGGAAGCTAGCGTTAGCTAACTAGCAGCGTGTAAATACCTTTTAATTATCTCAACACTTGTTAACAGTCCAACTGAAACACGGGTGGGGGGGGCTCCAGGTCCTGCAGACGGACCGCCATCAGCGTAGCAACACTGCCAGAAAGCTTCGCTGCCGACCTCGACCTGATCGGAGCTCCAGCGGGAGCCCCCCCCCCCAAAACCAGGACCAAGGCTTGCTTTGCTGATGTTGTGCCCACATTTTGCATCCCTGCAAAGAACGGCACCTGCTTGGGCACCAACAGTAATTTCTGCAGAATGAGTGTTCCTTAAAGGAGAATTAAAGCCAATATTTATGTTAATCTTGATTGCTATAGATATGCGAGTACTTTCGATTGAAACCCCCCCGACCTGAATCGGTGCAGGCAACACTGAGTAGCTGCAGCTACGTGTACAAGCTTCCACTAAGCTAAAACGGCAGTTAACGGGGCAGGTTTTAGAGCCTTTGTGTCTCTTAACAGACAGAGGGCAGGTTTTAGAGCCTTTGTGTCTCTTAACAGACACACAATGCAACTAATATGTCTGTCCAACATGAACAGGGCCCTTACGTAACATCAAGATGTGTTTTCAACTCAGACATTGTTTTAATTCTCCTTCCCTGTCTCGATCTTGCTGGTGGGCAGCTTGCTTGCTTGCTTTAAAATTGACAGTTTTTTGTCTATGTTGTTGTGTAAAAACTTTTTAGACTGAGCTTTGTTGGTTGATCATGTTGTAGACAGTACTGCTATTGCTGTTGTAATGCAGTATACGTTGCAAGGTAAATACTTTTTATTTTTTATTTTTCAGATTGTCCTTTTGAAAATGGCCCACTCACTTTTGTAGTGGCCCACCTAAAATACTGTCTCTGCCTATGCCACTGCTTCACAACCACATTTTTAAAAATTATTCACAGATGAAATTAGGATGAGGAAGAATCTTACAAGTGATGACATAGATCTCATTAGAAACCTGATGGCTGATGGTCTCCTGTGTTGCTACACAGCGATAGTGGTCGGTCTGGGTCACAGTAGTTCTGAGAGTGATGAAGAAAAGGTTTCCTACTGGTTCGACCTGGGTCTTCTCAGCAGGTAGTTTGTTTCCAGCACTGTCCCGCCACTCTTCTTCAGGTTCTGGATAGCCCTGAACCTCACACTGCAGCAGGGACCAGTCATTTGCTTCCTCAAGTATACTGACATATGGTTTTGGCGCCGCACCTGAACACAGTATGACCAACTCACTAGAGGACAATCAAAGCATTAAAACATTCATATTGGGATGTTTTTTTGTCTATTTTCTTCACTATGGCAATTACAGAGTGAGAAAAAAACGAGAAACAATCAGAAACAAAACCAAACAAACACACACGTTGATACAGGGTATCCTGTTGTACAGTTTAGGCAACAGCTCCACCCTGGGGGTTAATTAAGCATGTCAGTTTGTAACAGGAAGTCAGCGTTCTCTTGTGCAACCTGTGTACTTATGTTGTGCAGCATGTCAATACACGGAGCTTATCACAGACTTTGTAAAGCGTCCTTATTCACCAACTTGCAACATGGTGTCAGATAGAGTTGGACCCAAAAATGAGCTTATGTAGCCCGTCGTTGACGCGGCGCGTTTGGTTTATTTACTAAATAGTTAAGTTGTAGTTGAGTCCGTTTGCGGCTAACCAGCTAGCGTTAGCCATAGCATCACGACTGTGAGATGGCGTCATCTATTGCGCCACCGGAGCCGATGAAGATGTCTGGGGACTTGAGCTGCAATTGGGCAACTTTTTGAGCAGAGTTTGAGGATTACTTGCTGGCTACCAAACTCTGTGAGAAAGATGCGGATGGGCAAGCTGCGACACTAAGAAGGCTAATGGGCTGTGAGTGCACAACCTGGGTCTCACACAAGACCAGCAGAAAGACATCTAAGTCATATTACAGGCACTTGAAGACTACTTTCCACGCACAAAAAATGTCATCTTTAAAAGGTATGTCTTTGGAAACCTGAGACAGGAGGAGGGTGAGCTTATTGACGCGTTTGTTACAAGACTAAGAGAAAAAGCAGCCACAAGTGAATACGGAACCTTGAGAGACCAGCTTATAAGAGACAGGCTCGTCCTTGGAATAACCGATGAGGGCGCGAGACGCCGCCTGCTCAGTGAAAAAGACCTAACATTGGCAATGGCAGTTGAGATTTGCCGCGCTGAAGAGATTACGGACAATAAGCTGAAAGCTATGGCGCTGGACAATTTTTGGCCTGGAAAGAGCCTCAATGTGGCAGAGGAACGGCGGCGGCGGCCGTCCAGCAGGCCGTTTGAGCCAACCACCAAACCCGCACAGAGCATGAGAGGGACAGTTGAGTGCAGGTACTGTGGCACTCAACACAGACTTGGGCGGGACCAGTGCCCTGCTTTTGGGAAAGCATGCCGCTTGTGCGGCACCCAAATCACTTCGCCAAAGTGTGCATGAAAAGAGGCCAAAACACACGGCAGTTACATAGTATGGACGCACCCTCTGAAGAGGACCATGATA
>NC_048421.1:340036-341276 GCF_013103735.1 Etheostoma cragini | reverse complement strand
AGCCGATGAAGATGTCTGGTGACTTGGGAAGCAATTGGGCAACTTTTTGAGCAGAGTTTGAGGATTACTTGCTGGCTACCGGACTCTGTGAGAAAGATACGGATGTGCAAGCTGCAACACTGAGAAGGCTAATGGGCTGTGAGTGCCGACACTTATACAAGCACAACCCGGGTCTCACACAAGACCAGCAGAAAGACGTAGAAGTCATATTGCAGGTGCTTGAAGACTACTTTACACCCACAAAAAATGTCATCTTCAAAAGGTACGTCTTTGGAAACCTAAGACAGGAGGAGGGTGAGCTTATTGACACGGTTGTTACAAGAATGAGAGAAAAAACAGCAACAAGTTAATATGGAACCTTGAGAGACCAGCTTATAAGAAACAGGCTCGTCCTTGGAATAATTGATGAGGGCGCGAGACGCCGCCTGCTCAGAGAAAAAGACCTTACATTGGCAATGTCAGTTGAGATTTGCCGCGCTGCAGAGATTATGGACAATAAACTGAAAGCCATGGCGCAGGACAACTTCAGGCCAGGGGAGAGCCTCCATGTGGCAGAGGGACAGCGGCGACGACCGTCCAGCAGGCCGTTTGAGCCGACCACCAAACCCGCACAGAGCATGAGAGGGACAGTCGAGTGCAGGTACTGTGGCACTCAACACAGACGGGGGCGGGACTAATGCCATGCTTTTGGGAATCATTTTGCCAAAGTGTGCATGAAGAGAGGCCAATACACACGACAGTTACATAGTATGGACGCACCCTCTGAAGAGGACTATGATAATGATGGCTGCAATTTGGGCCAGATCTACACGACGATGAGCATAGGAGCAGTCAACGCACAGGGGAATAAGTGGTTTGTCAACCTCCCACTGCAAAACGGGCCCCAGAAATGCCAGCTTGACTATGGAGCAACCTGCAACGTGATGAGCATCAAAGACAAGATGAGACTGGCACCCATGGGCGGCCCTTTAGCCTAGTCTTACTAGACTGAAACTTTACAACAGTGAATGGATGAATTCAATGGGCCTGTTCAGCACTCAGTGCGTCATTAGAGGCAAGATGCACAAACTTGACTTTGAAATTGTGGAATCCGGCCAGAGACCACTACTTTCGGGTTCCACATGCGAGGATCTCTGCCTGATACGCTTCACAATTCCAGAGGAGCTAAATAGTGTAGAACACAGTAAGTCGAGCATGTTGACTAAAGAGAGCCTGATCAGCACATACCATGATGTCTTTA
>NC_048421.1:337271-339936 GCF_013103735.1 Etheostoma cragini | reverse complement strand
TTCTGAATATTAAGAATATTCTGAATATTTATTTTATTCATAATTTGTACCTGGGAGATAAATAACATCCCAGAGTCCTGGTCTAGACCTGCTCTTTATGGAAACACCTGGGAGATAAATAATATCCCAGAGTCCTGGTCTAGACCTGCTCTTTATGGAAAGACCTGGGAGATAAATAACATCCCAGAGTCCTGGTCTAGACCTGTTCTTTATGGAAAAACCTGGGAGATAAATAACATCCCAGAGTCCTGGTCTAGACCTGCTCTTTAAGGAAAAACCTGGGAGATAAATAACATCCCAGAGTCCTGGTCTAGACCTGCTCTTTAAGGAAAAACCTGGGAGATAAATAACATCCCAGAGTCCTGGTCTAGACCTGCTCTTTATGGAAAAACCTGGGAGATAAATAACATCCCAGAGTCCTGGTCTAGACCTGCTCTTTAAGGAAAAACCTGGGAGATAAATAACATCCCAGAGTCCTGGTCTAGACCTGCTCTTTAAGGAAAAACCTGGGAGATAAATAACATCCCAGAGTCCTGGTCTAGACCTGCTCTTTATGGAAAGACCTGGGAGATAAATGCATTGACTGCGTATCTCTGCTGCCACGGCCTTGGGCCAGAATGGGATTGTAATTTTCTTCCACTCCTGCCAGCGGTTCTATTGTATTTTGTGTTGTATTGTATGAAATGGAAAAAAATTTAAAACAAAACCAAATGCTTGACCTCTGTCCGGAGAGAAATTCCTTCTATAGCTGCAACTTGGATCAAAGTTACAGCTATAGAAGGATCATCTGCATTCATTTTAGAAACGGACATATATTTTTAAATATTTAAAAAAAGACAAAATATTTTATTCATTAGAATGACAGTTGTCGTGAGCTTTTACTTTGAAAAGTAATAGAGATAAAGTATTTTATTGCAGATGCGAGCTTTTATTTTGAAAAGTAGTAGCTAGGGGATGGCAGAAGGAGTTTTTTAGGTGGCTATAATCTGCATTTATTTTATAGACGGACATATATTTTAATTGTTTTATTCATCACTATGATAGTCTGCATTTATCTTGTAGACATGTTTTTTAGTATATTATTCATTGGTATGATTGCCGTTACTGTTTAGTTAAAAAAGCACCAAATATTAAATGTATTTTATTCATTAGAATTATAGTTGACGCAGGTTTATTTTATTCCAGACGATAGTCTGCATTTATCTTGCGTATATATCTATATATATCTATATATATATATATATAGATATAGATATAGTGGTGTGAAAAAGTGTTTGCCTCCTTCCTCATTTCCTGTTCCTTTGCATGTTTGTCACACTTAAGTGTTTCGGAACATCAAACCAATTTAAACAATAGTCAAGGACAACACAAGTAAACACAAAATGCAATTTGTAAATGAAGGTGTTTATTATTAACCCTGGGGGCCCTGAGGCCATTTTTTAGGACAAACTGGGTTATTAGTATATTTGGGTTGCAGTGAGGTCACTTGCATGTTAAAAATGGTTTTAGGGCCTTAAAGATAAATAAATAAATAAAACGGAACAAGAATCTTCCAGAAATGTATTGATATCACACAGACAGATAATTAATTAATAAGCCATTTTACTCTCTAAAACTCTTCGCATATGTCTTGGGAGCCACACTGTGAAGAAATAATCATTATAACTTATACAGTTAACAAAATACATGCATTTTTTCAAAGAAAGTCAAGACGCTTTTGCTCTCATGACATTTACTTATGCCAATAATAACATAATAATGTCATATTTATTAATATTACACCCACAGCAATGCTACACAAGCAAATGTGTGTCTAAATAGTGGACAATTTGGGCTTTCATAGAATCTAAAGGCCTTTTTGTCCCCTCTGGCCTTCCATACAAGAGGGGTGATTTTATCTCCCATATATGGGCATGTACTTCCTGAAAAAAAAAAAAAAAAAAAAAATACAGGAGAGAGAGAGACGAAGAGCACAGGCGCCAGCGGCACAAATCAGCCAAAACGCGATGAATTATGTAAATGTGCTGTATTTATATAGCGCTTTTCCAGTTTTAACAACTGCTCAAAGCGCTTTTACATCTACAGGAAACATTCACCATTCACACACATTCATACACTGTGGCCGGGGCTGCCGTACAAGGTGCCACCTGCTCATCAGATAAACATTCACACACATTCACACTCCGATGCGCAGCACCGGGGGCAACTTGGGGTTCAGTGTCTTGCCCAGGGACACTTCGACAATGACTGCAGGGGCGGGGATCGAACCAGCAACCTTCCGATTGGCAGGCAACCGCTCTACCACTGAGCCACAGCCGCCCTTGTTTATGGACAATTATGGACATAAAGTGGATCAATCTTGGATATAACAGTGTGGATTTAAAGCCCAAAGAGGCTGAAGTTCCAGGCTGGATAGAAAATCCCCTGTAGAGGCTAGAAAGACACGGAAAAGACCTCCGTAATCGCGGAAACATCAGGATTTAAACGCAACCGGAGGTAAGCCAATCGCTTGTATCGTTCAAAAGTTATTAAACTATGAATCAGAGGTGCTTTTTTACTTGTCGGCGAGTGTCTCGGGCTCAGAGGGTTAAAGGTGAAAAAAAATCCAAACCATCATGGCCCTGTGTGAAAAAGTGATTGCCCCCCTTGTTAAAACATACTATAA
>NC_048421.1:335785-337171 GCF_013103735.1 Etheostoma cragini | reverse complement strand
GAACACAGCACAAAGCAGGCATGGTGCGACACCTACTGGTCTGTCTTTGTAATGTTTTGAACTGCCCTTGATGGTCCACATATGGTGGAAACCACATTAAATATGAATTAAATTATGTAAAATAGCGCTTACAGTAACAACTCTCCACACACAAGTTCTTGTGTTACCCTATATTACCAACTGCATTGAACCAATCCACTTGATCTTCAAACGGAGAAATTAAAATAAGAATTTCAAAAAACCAAAAACGGGAGAACGGCTCTTTTTTACCGTCTGTTTGTTTTTGGTTTGAAACTAAAAAACGAAAAACTGTGGTTTTCTCCTTATTTTGTTTTGTGGTTCAAACGAAAAAACAAACAATCAAAACGTACACGGACGCTTCTGTCCTTGTCTTTCTTAAAGTTTACTCGTCAATTTCATCTGCCTGAAGCTAGTAAAAAAAATCGTCCTGGCTCGTGAATTTGAGTTTGTCTTTCTGTTAAACTGTGTCAACGTACTGGACGTGCATAACACACAGGGAGAACAGTACAGTATCACTTTTAAAATGGAGCAAAAAACTAAAATTCAGACAGAACAATCAATCCATAACAAAGGCATAATTAAAAGTGCAGGACAGGTTACAGGTGAGTAGCTGTCCTGGAGGCTCTATAATATATATTAGGCCTATTAATAAGCAGAATAAATTAATGAACAGGAACGTAAAGGAGTCCAATATACGGACTGTATTAAAACAGACCAGCTTCTAAAAACAGTCTCTGGAAATTCAGTTTTGAATCTTGAATCTTGTACTTGCAAGAGACAGGATAGATGATGATTGTGTAACTCCAGTAAGAGGACACAAGATGGCGGCAGAGCCCCCCCCCCCCCCCCCCCCCCCCCCCCCCACGAGCTCCGAGGAGGGGTTGGAGCTGAAACCGAAGGTAAAAACCTGAACACCTGTTCGCCATTATTTAAAAGAAGAGCTCCGTCTTTGTTCCAGTTATTAATCTACAAATATGAAGCATCTGGTGGATCTGCTGTGTTTGAGTCTTCTGTGTTTGACCGGGAAAACTCTTGGTGATAAAAACGGTAAGAAGGACTAACTTTGATATATAAAACGGTAAGAAGGACTAACTTTGATATATAAAACGGTAAGAAGGACTAACTTTGATATATAAAACGGTAAGAAGGACTAATTTCTTTAATATATAAAACGGTAAGAAGGACTAACTTTGATATATAAAACGTTAAGAAGGACTAATTTTTTTAATATATAAAACGGTAAGAAGGACTAACTTTGTAATATATAAAACGGTAAGAAGGACTAACTTTGTAATATATAAAGGCGACTGACGGACTAGACTTCTCTCTATTGATCCTTCTGGGATGACTTCCGCGAGGATATTG
>NC_048421.1:334388-335685 GCF_013103735.1 Etheostoma cragini | reverse complement strand
GAACTGAATTTTCTTTATGATTTGTTTTGTCTTTTTTTCTGCAGCTTCAACTCAGAAGAAGAAGAAACATTCTTCAATAATCTGATGGAACGTTGTTCACTAATGATGACATGAGGCTTTGATAATGTCTTTGATGCTGGAAACATTGATTTAGTTTCCAGTTCTTTTCTGCTGTGTTCTATCCCAGTTAGGCTGCTTGATGTGGTCTTCAGTTCTAGTTGATGGTGGACCTGTTGGTAAGACTGGTCCAGGATTCCTGATCCAGAGGTGTCTAGACCAGAGAGGACCAGCTCAACATGATGATGCTCTTAGAAGTCTTTATTTTATATTCACACCAAATTACAAAGTTAGCTGTGATGGTGTGAAGTGTGACATATTGTGTAAAAAGGTCACTTCCTGTAATGTTTGAGTTATTTTATAGTGTTTTATTCCAGCTGTTTGCTCTTTAGACGATCATTTCTTGCCTGTGTGTGTAGAAGAATAGTAAAGGCTGAGATGTGGAATTGATCTTTTTATCTAACTCAGTGAATGAAGCGGCGCCCTGGTGGCTCAGCGGGTAGAGCCGGGACTTTTGGCTGAGTCCTCACCGCGGTGGCTTTGGTTTGAGTCCTCCACAGGGTCCTTCCTGCAGGTCTTCTCTGGTCTCTCCTGACTGTCTCTATCACTGTCTTTTAAAGATAAAAGCCTCTTTACTGGACACTTTACTATGTACTTGCACTATTTATGCTGTTAATCCATATTTTAGTGCCTTTTATCATTTAAATGTAAATGTATTCAAATTATTCAAAGCCTTGAATAAAACGTCAGAAATATGGTTATGTAGCTAAATATTAGTGCAATGATTCAAAGTGAAGCAAAACCCTTGAGACGTTTTTTCAGTTTATGCTGTAAATGTTTGAGTTTGTAAATGTGAAAATGTAAAAAATTGTAATTGTTTTGAACAGCCTGATATTCCTTTTTCTTCCCTTTCTGTAAAGGTAGAACACAATCTTCATCACTTCTGCTCATGTTTTGATTTGTTATTGAATGTTCAGTGCTTTGATATTATGAAATTAAAAGCTATTCTAAGGATTCTGAGCATTATTCATTTTTTAAACACACCGCTATTATTCTGTATATCAACATTTTTTAGCTGAATGTTGGATGTGAAAAGAAGGAAATGGTTCTTCCATAACTTCCCCATAACAAGCTATTTGCTATTTTTTTGTTTTAATTTTATTTTCTGAATATTAAGAATATTCTGAATATTTATTTTATTCATAATTTGTACCTGGGAGATAAATAACATCCCAGAGTC
>NC_048421.1:331009-334288 GCF_013103735.1 Etheostoma cragini | reverse complement strand
CCCCCGTCGCACATCATCATGGAGTGCTTCAAGAGGCTGGTGAAGGACCACATCATCTCCAACCCCCCCCCCCAAACTCCCACCTGAGCCTGGAACACCTGAAGAAGAACAACACCCACGTGCAAATGCTGTTTAAGTGAAGATTTTGTTGGGATTCTTTGTCGTGTTTTATTTTGAAAGGATCTGTGTAGTGTTCTGTGTAATTTATCAAAAGGTTGATTCAAGAAGAAAAAACGAAAATAATCTTAATTTAATTAATCCAATTCTCTTTGTCGTGGTTTATTTTGAAAGTCTCGACCGGATGTTATGTTTGGAGTTTTGTGTAAGTTATAACATGATTGATTCAAAAAGAAAAAGAAAATCTTAATTTAATAAGTATGTTTCTCTTTTTGATGTTTTATTTTGAAAGTCTCAACCAGATGTTATGTGTGGTGTTTTGTGTAATTTATCACATGGTTATGTCAAAAAGAAAAATATCTCAATTTAATATGAATATTTCTCTTTGTGGTGTTTTATTTTGAAAGTCTCAACCGGATGTTATCTGTGTTTTTCTGGTGTTTTGTGTAATTCATCACATGGTTGGTTAAAAAAAGAAAAATAATCTTAATTTAATATGTATATTTTTTCTTTGTGGTGTTTTATTTTGAAAGTCTCCACCAGATGTTATGTGTGGTGTTTTGTGTAACTTATGACATGGGTGATTCAAAAATAAAAAAATAAAAATAATCTTAATTGAATACGTATATTTCTCTTTGTGGCGTTTTATTTTGAAAGTCTCGAGCGGAAGTTCTGTGTAGCGGTGTGTGTAACTTGACACCGTGTGCGCATTCAGGAGTAAGCAGCGGAGGGAATGTGGCAGTCACGTAGAGGAGGGAAAACCTGGAGCGGCGTCAACTGGCATCACGTCGAACAAAGTCCTAAAGTCCTAAAAATACGTACGTTGTTACGTCAGTTCTGTCCAGGGACTAAACTACAATCTTCCACATCTGGAAGATAACTATCCTGGATTATAAAACTCGACTTTTCTGGAATATCAACACAAGGAATAACGTTACGTTACTGTGCCAGCTCTTCGGAGTTTTCCTCCTAGCTGCCACCGTGGTCCGCTACGTTTCAGGGGCTATACCAAGTCTCAGCTATACTTTACTAAAAAAAAGGTGAGTCTTACGTGAAGGTCTTGTTTTGTTCTTAAAGTTTAGGATTCAAGAAAACGGCCCTTACAGGTGTGGTAAGTTACTTTAGGTGTAAAGGTCGGCGGTGGGTCTGTCTACGTGCCAGACTCCGGCCGCTTTTTGCCCGTTTCTACGGTTCGGAGACCGCTTCAATCTGAACTCTCTTTACACGTGTTTCAAACTGGAGCGATTTATCTTAAAAACAGCTTAATGTTGGAATAATACACACGTTTCTATGTCGTTAGAAACCCCTCTTGAATTCGGCGCACTTTGACATCACCGAGGAGCACTTGAATTCAGTAAAAAGTCCAGGTTACAATTTGGCTCACAGGGATTTCTAACCCCGAAATGGTGCGTTATTAATACAAGACTTCCAGTTTTAAATGTCCAGAAGAGCTTTTTAGTGGTTTAAGTAAACCCGAATGGGCCATCTACTCCTGTTAATTCAGGAAACTTCTGGAAATACATGTTATATATGAGTTGTGTAGGGTTGATGAGCACGGGAATATAGAATCAGTAGCATTTCTAACGGTGTCTGGGTTGGCAATATCTATACATCCAAGAAAAGGGCACATATTAATGCTAATTAATAGATAGATACTTTATACTATGAAAACGTTTGGCTTGGTTGCTAATTATAAAGTGTAAAGACACAAAAAGTGCTTCAGCACGTGCAAAAGAAATGAAAAATGGTGAACTACTTAACTCTAACTTCACTTTAGAGTAATAACTGTCAAGGGAGTCTTGTTTGGGAGAAATATAGTGATTTATACGTGTGTGTCTGTGTGTGCGCGTGTGTGTGCGCGCGCGTGTGTGCGCGCGTGTGTGTGTGCGTGTGTGTGTGCGCGCGTGTGTGTGTGCGTGTGTGTGTGTGTGTGTGTGTGTGGACCACTTCCCTGAGACGTGGAGTGCCCCCGCAGTCTCGAGGGGGGGATTTATGAGTATATTATTGTTCCTCTTGTCCTGAATGCGGTGCAGAGAGAGTCCAGACCGCCCGAGGGACACGGAGGACAAAGCGGGGACATGGTGCTTATAAATGGGACTGACAGCTCTGCTGCGCGCGGCCCTGGTTACGTAATGAAAGTTGTAACCAGGAACAGAGTCTGGGATCATCCTGCTGACCAGAGCTCGAGTTTATATATAAAGTACACTATAGGGATCGGCCGATTATCAGCCTGCATGGCCGATAATCGGCCGATTATCAGCCTGCATGGCCGATAATCGGCCGATTATCGACCGATTATCGGCCGATTATCTGTCAGTCTGCAGAGGATTTGTATCTGTGTTTTAATTTAACCGATAACCAATAAAGTTAATGTTAACTTAACCGGTCTGTTAGCAGTCTGCAACACCTGCAATCAATCCAGGAAGCTATTTTTGTTTTTATATATATTATACATTTTTAGATATAGTAAATATTTTAGAAATATATATTTGTAGTTTTTTTATTTATGTATATTTTATAAATTTGTATTTATATATATTTATAAAATGATATATATTTTGAATTAATATAATGATAAATATTTTATGAATTGTTATTAATATATATATTTACTGTATATATTCATTTTTTTATATATAGTATATATTTTTTATATATATATATATATATATATATACACGTGTAGTTTTTATTGCTTTCTCATGCTAACCGGCCCATCCCCGAACTGATTCCGACTCTTATCAACTCGTCTTTGAGAATCAGTAAATATCGTAACGTTTTCCCTTGAATCGATATATATCGTAATAACATCGTAATAACATCGTAATAACATCGTAATAACATCGTAATAACATCGTATCGGAATCATTTATACGTCACGGCTGCAACATATCAGCAAAATATGCAAAGTTATGTTTTAAACTGAAGTTTTGTACTGAGATCTCGGTGTGTCTTTAGCGCACACACACACATATCTACACACATATATACACACACACACACAGACACATATATATACACACACACACACACACACATACGCACACACATACACACAAATATACACACACACACACACGCATGCAGGCACACACATACACACACATACGCACGCATAAGCACACACACACACACACACACACACACTCTCACACTCGCACG
>NC_048421.1:330292-330909 GCF_013103735.1 Etheostoma cragini | reverse complement strand
TTATTTACATGGAGTCTGGTGGAGATATGCTGCTCTATACACGGTAAAAGTAGTGATTATTTACATGGAGTCTGGTGGGTTTGGAGCTAGTGACCTCAGAGCGGTTCTTGCTGAACAGAAAGGTCTTAAAGAGGTATTTTAAAGGTCT
This sequence comes from Etheostoma cragini, assembly GCF_013103735.1. Lineage (NCBI taxonomy): Eukaryota > Metazoa > Chordata > Actinopteri > Perciformes > Percidae > Etheostoma > Etheostoma cragini. The sequence continues at coordinate 330,761 of NC_048421.1, read as the reverse complement.
CTCTCTGGAGGATCCATCCCATAATGTTGTCAGACTTGCCCGACCATCAGCCAGGTTGAGCGGGGGTCCCGAGGGGCCCCTGCAGGGTCCCAACACACAGGGCTTTGTTTCCCTGCTCCAGGTTGTGGTCTTCCTGTCTGCTCGGACCAATTAAACATTTCACACGCCAACATCCGAGTTTCCAGACCAACGCGATCGTCTGACAAACACACAGAAAGGTTTTAACACGTCCCCTCGAATCTGTGGAGACGTCCGTCCTCGTTATGTCCTCGTTATGTCCTTGTTATGTCCTCCATTAGAGGGAGGAAGGAGTATTCTGATCCTTTACTGCAGTAAGAGTACTAATACACCACTGAAGAAATACTCTGGTACAAGTTAAAGACCTGCAGTGACAATGTCAATTTTGCCGCACTGAGCACACACACACACACACACACACACACACACACACACACACACACACACACAC
>NC_048421.1:329794-330153 GCF_013103735.1 Etheostoma cragini | reverse complement strand
CACACACACACACACACACACACACACACACACACACACACACACACAGTGCTGGGTTGTAACTAAGTACATGTACTCCAGTCCACATGTTGAGGTACTTGTACTAGTTACTTTAGTTACTAGTTACTTTAGTTACTTTCCGCTACATTGATCTGACAGCTTTAGTTAATATAGTAACTAGTTACTATAGTAACTAGTTACTTCCTGCAGACGGTCACATGACCCCCCCTCCATGCGTATCTGGGGCCATTTGCTGTGACTTCCTGTGATTATCAGGTCCTCCTGACATCTGCCGATCCACGACCTGCTAGCCCCCAGACCACGAGGCGTCCCCAGACCACGAGGCGTCCCCAGACCAC
>NC_048421.1:326294-329694 GCF_013103735.1 Etheostoma cragini | reverse complement strand
GCGTCCCCAGACCACCAGGCGTCCCCAGACCACCAGGCGTCCCCAGACCAGGCGTCCCCAGACCAGGCGTCCCCAGATGGTGCAGCGCCAGATTAACAGGAATTAGAGATTTTATTATTGGGGGGGCACACTGTCACTGTCCCGCTACATTACAGCTGAGTTATTCTCCAGAGTTAATGAGTGAGTGATGTTTCTGATCAGGTCCACTTCCTTTAGTCCCGTGATCCTTTAGTGGGAGCAGGAAGACACGGGACGCTTAAAGGGTCCAGATTAAGACAATAAAACCACTTTCTCTGGGGTTAGGGGGGTTATTTTGTGTCTCCGGTGCTTGAACAAACTTACACACTTTCTGAAGGTCCTCTAATCTGGTTTCTGAACGTCCTCTCATCTGGTTTCTGGATGTCCTCCGATCCGGTTTCTGGATGTCCTCCGATCTGGTTTCTGAGTGTCCTCTGATCTGGTTTCTGAGTGTCCTCTGATCTGGTTTCTGAGTGTCCTCTAATCCGGTTTCTGAACGTCCTCTGATCTGGTTTCTGAGTGTCCTCTGATCCGGTTTCTGAGTGTCCTCTGATCTGGTTTCTGAGTGTCCTCTAATCCGGTTTCTGAACGTCCTCTGATCTGGTTTCTGAATGTCCTCCAATCCGGTTTCTGAACGTCCTCTGATCTGGTTTCTGAATGTCCTCCAATCCGGTTTCTGAACGTCCTCTGATCCGGTCTCTGAGTGTCCCCTGATCCGGTTTCTGAACGTCCTCTGATCTGGTTTCTGGATGTCCTCCGATCCGGTTTCTGGATGTCCTCCGATCTGGTTTCTGAGTGTCCTCTGATCCGGTTTCTGAACGTCCTCTGATCTGGTTTCTGGATGTCCTCTGATCTGGTTTCTGAGTGTCCTCTGATCTGGTTTCTGAGTGTCCTCTGATCTGGTTTCTAAATGTCCTCTGATCTGGTTTTTAAATGTCCTCTGATCCGGTCTCTGAATGTCCTCTGATCTGGTTTCTGGACGTTCTCTAATCCGGTTTCTGGACGTCCTATGATCTGGTTTCTGAATGTCCTATGATCTGGTTTCTGAGTGTCCTCTGATCTGGTTTCTGAGTGTCCTCTGATCTGGTTTCTGAATGTCCTATGATCTGGTTTCTGAATGTCCTATGATCTGGTTTCTGAGTGTCCTATGATCTGGTTTCTGAGTGTCCTCTGATCTGGTTTCTGAGTGTCCTCTGATCTGGTTTCTGAGTGTCCTGTGTCTCCATTCTCTGGGTGAGCTGTCCAACATCTGCACGTCTTTCTACGTCACTAGAGACGAGGTGGTAGACTTCCATAATTTAAGACTTTAATAAGTTATTTTGGCTTTTAAAATGACTCGCGTGATTAACTAAGTGAAGTTTTAATTGGGATTCTTTGTCGTGTTTTATTTTGAAAGTCTCAACAGGATGTTATGTGTGTTGTTCTGTGTAATTTATCACATGGTTGATTCAAGAAGAAAAGAAAAAAATAATATTGATTTAATATATATATTTCTCTTTATCGTCTTTTATTTTGAAAGTCCATATTGCGGTTGTGATGATAATGAGATTAACGGTGCAGCCCGACTCCTCGTGGGTCGGAACATAGGAACCAAACGTGAACAATCCCAGCAGCTGATAGGTCAAAAGCAATATTTTCAGAATAAAAGCGTGTGGTTTGGGGGGTACTTACTGTTCCTGTTGGCTCTGAGTTTGGACAGCAGCTTCTGAGTGGACGGCAGGTCTCCGGTCTTCACCGCCTGCAGCAGATCCTGCTCCTTCCCCATGCTCCCCCTCGCCGCCGCCCCCGCCTCCTCGCGTTTGAACCAACTTTATTAACAATCCTCCCTCAGAGCTGCATGCTTAGCGCTGGAGACAGAGACCTGTCTCCGGCGAGACACTTCCTGTCTCCGGCGAGACACTTCCTGTATCCGGACGCAGCGTCTTAAAAATAAAATCCTCCGTGTGTGATGTCCTCTGAGTCTGCAGAGCTATGGAGAGGGGGGGTTGGGGGGAGGGGGGGAGGGGGGGGGGGTTTAGGGCTGAAAAGACAACGAGAAAAAACACATCAGTTCATCCACCGAAGGTGAAGGGGTCGGAGAGGAAAGACACGAAGTCTTCACTTTGTCACTTTGAGACGAGTAGCACGTAAGATGCTAATCTTTAATGCTAATGCTAATCTTTAATGCTAAGGCTAATCTTTAATGCTAATGCTAATCTTTAATGCTAAGGCTAATCTTTAATGCTAATGCTAATCTTTAATGCTAATGCTAATCTTTAATGCTAAGGCTAATCTTTAATGCTAATGCTAATCTTTAATGCTAATGCTAATCTTTAATGCTAAGGCTAATCTTTAATGCTAAAAAACTACTGTTAACGAAGTTGGTTCACTGCTGGCAGCTAACTTCAATCAATCAACATGTATTCATACACACACACACACACACGTAAATATATATATATATATACACATATACGCACACACACACACACACACACACACACACACACACACACACACACACAGTAACCAGCAGGTTCCAAAGAGATTAACATCAGAAAACAGAGAGTAAAAACACATCATACGATAGAAATTAATTAACATATAGAAAACAGTAAAATCCGAAAAGGTTGCACACACACACACACAGAGACACACACACACACACACACACACACACACACACAGTGGCCCAACATTGCACTAATAAAGGCATGAATGGCCTTTCCTAGCCGTGCCTGTCGAGTGTTTAACTTCGCTGGTTTCACGTTAACGACCTTTACGATCTCTGGCTAGAACAAAGTCAGAAGAAAGAGTTAAGATAAGTCGTAAAAAATCCCCTAAAAGTGACCAAAAAAAAGTTGCAAGAAACTGCAAAAAAATGACTAAGAAAAATAGTAACTCAAAACCAGCAAAGAAGTGACTAAAAGGTCGTAAAAAGCAGCAGAAAAACAGACAAAAAAACAACAAAAATGGCTAAAAAGTCACTAAAAAGTTGCAAAAGCGACAAAATATGATTTGAACGGAAGCCTCCATCTTTTGATCAACTTAACTCAGCAGTCCTGGAGTCTAGACCGAACCACACCGGGACCTGGTCCAGGTCCAGGCCGGAGATCGCCCCCGTGTCAGATAACAGGAACAACCTACGACGTCCTCGGAGGTTCTCATCGGCCCCGAATCCAGTCCTGGATCCACTCATCAGACCCGGACCCTGCCTAGTCCCTCACAGAGTCTAATCCGGTTTAAAGAGTAACTTCTGTTGTTGCCGCTGACAACCTCAGATTATTATTATTATTATTGTTGTAAGTGTCTGACAATATTATGGGATGGATCCCTGCAGAGGTAGAGCTTTAAGTACAGAGATAGAGAGAGAGAGAGAGAGAGAGAGAGAGAGAGAGAGAGA
>NC_048421.1:325867-326194 GCF_013103735.1 Etheostoma cragini | reverse complement strand
TTTTAGCGTGTATAGAGCAGCATATCTCCACCAGACTCCATGTAAATAATCACTACTTTTAGCGTGTATAGAGCAGCTCTGTGTATCTGCTTCAGAGGGGACCGCCGGAGCTGGGGCGGAGTCGGACGCAGTCTATGGAAATACACACATTGACTTCAATGGAAACCTGAATGACTGAATAAATTTGGGGGTTAGTCTCTCTGCTGTCTCCCAGTCTGACCAGTACAGTGTGAATGGGTCTTCCAGCTGGATAAATACATCTCTGTGTCCTCATTAGACTCTGTTGACCTGCAAACAGCAACCTACACGCAACCCCCCCCCCCCCCC
>NC_048421.1:323812-325764 GCF_013103735.1 Etheostoma cragini | reverse complement strand
TGTGTGTGTGTGTGTGTGTGTGTGTGTGTGTGTGTGTGTGTGTGTGTGTGTGTGTGTGTGTGTGTGTGTCACAGTCAGATGGTGGCTCTTCTGATAGGTCAGTGAGTAAAGCTATTCTATATTAAAACACACACACACACACACACACAGACACATTAAGATTTCTGCACATTAAACACATGTAGTTTATAATCTGATGTTAATTATAAAGTAACCTAGCAACAATATAACGGGTCCAGCTGCAGGACTTTAACTTAACTTGTTCTACAGTGTGGTATTAGTACTTCTACTGCAGTACAGCATCAGAATACTTCCTCCAGCGCTGGTTTCGGCTCTCTTGCAGAGACTCTCTCTCTTGATGTCTTGAGGAGAGTTGAACGTCTCGTGGTAACGCCGCCACAAACAACGCAGCGAGAGGAGGAAGAGGAAACACATGTAGTAGAAGAAGAAAGAGTTTGTCTCGGCCTGAAAGAGAATCTCAAATCCAGCGGCTGAAATTAGGCTGCGAGTATCAGATGTGTGATTACCCGTCTGCAGGAGACGGGGCCTGCTGCTCTCCTCTCGTTGTGGTGCAGCGGCGTGCAGACGAGCAGCCGCCGCTCGCCACCAAATATAAAAAGCTGGCCGTGGTCCTAGCACGCCGCACGCTGCACGCTGCAGTCAGCGAGCGCTGCAGCGGACCGCAGAGCGCCCTTTACACTTTGACTGGATGGAACTGGACGTTTCACCACAGCTTTGGGCCAAAACATTGACATTTCTGTCTCGAAAGCCCCTGCGACGCCAACAAAGGCAAAAAAGTAGTATCAAAAACGCCAAAAATATCCAGTTATCAGGCTTTTGGGAAACAATGTCAATGTTTTGGCCCAAAGCTGTGGTGAGTATGTCCCGATTATCCATCTATCCATCTTCGTCCTTTTATTTTGTTTCTGACGACTTGTGTAGTAGACGAAGTGTATTTTACTATTCTAAAATCGCTGTTTATTTACATGGAGTCTGGTGGGTTTAGAGATCTCAATCTTGCAGCAGATGTTCTTATCTTTAAAAACGAATCTTACTCGTTAACAGAAAGGTCGACCTCCTTAGAAATCCATCCCATAATGTTGTCAGACACTGAGAATATTAGTCTGAGTCTGTCGGCAGCATAGCAGGCCTTTAGTGAAGGTGAATACAAGCTGCATCACCCTATTAACTCACACTGTAGCTTGTTTCTCTGCTGCCGACTGCAGCGATCTGGCTAAATACTGGACCACCGTCACCGATTGGTTGTTCCCATCAGTCGCTCAGACTCAACCACGTCCAGGTTGAACCAATTGGTGGTTCCCCTTTACCTGGAAACGCCTGTACGGGGGGGGGGCTGCAGTGTCCCAGTTGCCACGTCACCAGCTGCTGTCTTCAGAGTGACCGCGTTGACTGATGTGCTGCAGTGTTTACCATCAGGGGTCTCAGGGGGTCAAAGGTCAGCGTGCAGGGGAGGATGGGACCCTGGACCACCCCCCCCCCCCCCCCCTCTGCAGTGCTGCCTGCAACATCCCCCCCCCCCCTCCCCCATCATCAGGGCTTTGAAGTCTAAGATCTGGGGATAACTCAGCAGGCGTCCCCCCAGGGTCCCAGCGCTGCTTTGATTATGACCTGGATTTCATAATGAATGGGAATTAATTCATAATTATTATTATTTTAATCTGAACTCACGTAACACGGGAACTGTCTCTGCTCATTAAACTCTTATTATAATTTTATATGTATATCTGGAAGGATGGCGGTGCAGGTGTGTGTGTGTCTCTCTGCGTGTGTGCGTGCATGCATGTGTGTCTCTGCGCTTGTGTGTGTTTTTGTGTGTGTGTGTGTGTGTGTGTGTGTGTGTCTCTGTGTGTGGTTGTCTGTCTCAGTGTGTGTCTGTGTGTGCTTGTCTGTCTCTGTGTAGTGTTGTGTGTGTGTGTGTGTGTGTAACCCGG
>NC_048421.1:321760-323712 GCF_013103735.1 Etheostoma cragini | reverse complement strand
CGCTAAAAGTAGTAATTATTTACATGGAGTCTGGTGGAGATATGCTGCTCTATACATGCTAAAAGTAGTGATTATTTAAATGGAGTCTGGTGCAGATATGCTGCCCTATACACGCTAAAAGTAGTGATTATTTACATGGAGTCTGGTGGAGATATGCTGCTCTATACACGCTAAAAGTAGTGATTATTTACATGGAGTCTGGTGGGTTTGGTGATGGTGATTTCTGTTTCATGTTAAACTAAAAGGATCTTCCTCTTTAACTAAAAGGTCTATCTCTGTAGGGATCCATCCCATAATGTTGTCACACACTTAGAATAATAATCTGAGTCTGTCAGCAGCAACAACACCACAACTTTTAGAGGACGCTGATGCGGAGTCTCTCACACACACACACACACACACACACACACACACACACACACACACACACACACACACACACACAATAATGGAGACCAGGTTGAGACATGTGTGTGTGTGTTCAGGGCTGCAGCGACTGCGTCACCTTATCTCTGTTTTCTGTCGGTAATGACTCGTTGCCGCGCCCCAAACAACCGGGCTGCAGGCCCAGAAACACGGAGGACCAGTCCATTATGAGAGGAACAGGGTGTGGAGCTGAACTCACTTCCCCCTGAACAATACTGAGAACATACTCTCCACCCACAGACTCAGAGACACACACACAGAGAAAGACACACACACACAGAGACACAGAGAAACACACACACACACACACACACAAAGACACACACACACACAGAGAAACACAGAGATACACACACACACACACACACACACAGAGAGAGAGCCACAAGCACACACACACAGAGTGAAACACACACACACAAACAAACAAACACAAACACACACAGAAAGAGAGACAGAGACAGACACACACACAAACACAGAGAGAAACACACACACACAACAAAAACAAACACACACACAGAGAGAGAAAGAGAGAGAGAGACAGAGAGACACACACACACACACACACACACACACACAGCTGCGCACCGTTGACAGACAAACTGAGATTAAGGCATTTAGATCAATTTTCAAAAATATGTTTTTTTCAGTCTTTTTAGTCCACTTTAGTCCCGGATCCATAAACTTTTATCGAAAACAAGTGAAGGAACCTTTAAAAAACACAAACGAGACCAAAAAGTGTCAAAAAAAGCCACAAAATTATCAAAGTAGACGACAAAAACATCAAAATAGCAACAGAACTGTTGGAGAAAAGCAACAAAAACGGCCCAAAGGCCGATAAGGATACGAATATTTAGACATTTAAAAACTTCTTATTTTAAGTATTCAACTTTCCACTATAACCTTAAAGTGAAATTATCTTGCTGCATGGACAGATAATAGTAATAATAATAATAATAATAATAATAATAATAATAATAATAATCACTTGTTTTGAGTATGTTTCCTGGTTTTAGACCCCCCCCCCCCCCCCTTGCCGTGTAGTTTTGGCTGCAGAGTCCAACGGCCAACGGGTGTATTTTACCAACATGGCTGGTAGCGGCTGCTAGTTTGGATCCCTGCACCGATGCAGTGGGAGAAAAAACGTGAAATGTCCCTTTAAAGCCTCGCTGGGAAACAGCAGCGACTGGAGACCGAGTGGAGTCAGGTTCCCGTCTGAGAGGGACCTGGGAGGGGGGGCCGGGGGGGGGGGGGGCACATACCAACACCGTGACATCATCACCCAGCACCCTGCTGCCACTCAGACAATAGCCGGCACTCACACCGCTCCGGCAAGTACTCAGGGAACTAACTCTGAAGTACTCTGGGAAATACTCCGGGAACTAACTCTGAAGTACTCCGGGAAGTACTGTACTGGATCATAGTAAGAAAAGTAACAAAAAACTTAAACGCACGCACACGCACACACACAGACACACACACACACACACACACACACACACACACACAGACGCGCACACACA
>NC_048421.1:319976-321660 GCF_013103735.1 Etheostoma cragini | reverse complement strand
AATTGCTCGCTTCATAATATTTTATATATTTAAATATTTGTAAATAATTAATAAATCACATCAATGAACATTATCTGGATGTTATTATAAAGATTTATCTGGTTTATTATAATAAATTGTTAAAAGTTAATAGAGTTTTTAAAAGCGATAAGGTATGTTTTATTTTATCATCTATAAACATTATTTAATGTTTATAAACCAGTAATTAATTATTACATCATTAAATATTGCTTCATTAACAGAATAACAATGAGTTTAACTAATGATGTTATTGTGTCTTGTTCTCTCCATCAGATGTCTGTGAACTGGAACTGGACACAAACACAGTAAACAGAGACCTCAAACTGTCTGACAACAACAGGAAGGTGACATATGTGAGAGAGGATCAGTCATATCCTGATCATCCAGAGAGGTTTGACTGGTGGCCTCAGCTGCTGTGTAGAGATGGTCTGACTGGTCGCTGTTACTGGGAGGTCCAGACGAGAGGAAAGGTTATTATATCAGTGAGTTACAGAGGAATCAGAAGGAAAGGAGGCAATACTGACTCTTGGTTTGGACATAATGATCAGTCCTGGAGTCTAAGCTGCTCTGATGATCGTTACTCTGTCTGGCACAATAACATAAGAACAGTCCTCCCGTCCTCCTCTGTCTCTAACAGAGTAGCAGTGTATGTGGACTGTCCTGCTGGCTCTCTGTCCTTCTACACAGTCTCCTCTGACTCACTGATCCACCTCCACACCTTCTACACCACATTCACTCAGACTCTCTATCCTGGGTTTTGGGTCTGGCCTGGTTCCTCAGTGTCTCTGTGTCCTCTGTAGGAGGAGACAACTTCCTGTCCTGTGGTGTAAATGTTGATGGAGGACGAGGGACACATTTGTCTCTGATTGTGTCTTTAATGTCAGAAATCTTCTTCTCTGTTGAAATGATCTCCTCTGGGATGAAAACTAGTTCTGTATGAACTGTGTTGACTTTGATTTTCTCTTTAATCTCATTTTATTGGAGCAGCTTCAGCTGTTAGTGATTTATTTCCATCAAGGTTTAAAATAATAAATATAAATAACTAGTGCTGTCAAACAATTAACATTTAATCACAATTAATGACACATTACCATCTATTATAAATGTCCCTTGATTTCTTTTTGTCACATTATTTCTTCTCATTTTAATGCTTATATAAACATGGAAAAGGGGATTGGCTTTGATCAGATGTTTTATTTTTAATTTGATTATTTTAATATTTTGGAGCATATTATTGTATAGGGTTGGGTGATATGGCCTAAAAATAAATAAACAGATTTAAAAAAGAAATCTAATTGTGAGAGTCATTTGGTTTTATGTTAATTATTTGTGCACTCTGTGTATTTCTTATTTATTTCTTATTATTATCACCCTGTTTGTGCCGGATGCTTCCCGTCCAACTCTGAACCTCCTGCCGGCTGCTGCGTGGCAGCTGTTCAAATACTTATTATCAGCTGTATCATACTAATAAATAGTATCATAATCATACATTATGATTTCTGGATGTTTTTAGATTATGTCTCTCACAGTGGACATGTCTCTCACAGTGGACATGGACCTACGAGGACATCAGATCCTCCATGGTTTATAAGTGGGAGAACTTGCAAAATAGCAGGGAGTTAAATACTTATTAACCTCACTATATAGGCCTATATGTATATAT
>NC_048421.1:317935-319876 GCF_013103735.1 Etheostoma cragini | reverse complement strand
CAACAACCAATAAGGGCTTTATATGGAGTTTTAAAAATGTATTTACTTATAAGGACAACGCACATTAATAATCATTTCTGTAAATGTGTCAGTAGCTAATTTTCAACTAAGTTGCAGAAAGTTATTATTATTATTATTATTATTATTATTATTATTATTATTATTATTATTATTATTATTATTATTATTATTATTATTCTCACTTACAATACAAGCTGCTATACAATTTTAAGAATTTTTTCTGTAAAAATAGTAGTAGCACTGCAGCTCGTAGTAATAGTAGTAGTAGTAGTAGTGTGTGTGTGTGTGTGTGTGTGTGTGTGTGTGCATATGCACAAACACACCTCACCTGGTCCCAGGTGTGTAGGGTGTGGCTCCGCTGCTCGGCATGTACAGGTGACAAGTCTAGGTGTCAGTCATCAGCAGAGATGAAAACTGTTGACCAAGACGGAGATGAGTAGTAGACCAATAAGAACACGGAGATGAGTCAAGGACCAATCAGAACACGGAGATGAGTCACAGATGCTGTAATGCATAAGTATCCCATAATGCAATGTGGAAGTAACATTGTTTTCAAAATAAGCTGCATTCAAGGCAGCTCTGTAACAGTGTGTGTCTGTACATGTGTCTGTGTGTTTGTGTGTCCGTGTGTTTGTGTGTCTGTGATTTTTGGACCCAACCCCCTAATTGAAATATTCAGTAACCATGGTGACGCGTAACCTGCGAGTCACATAAGAAATTAAAGCTGAGTGGAGAAGTTTTCAGGCGACTTGTGAGCAAAATACTTCCAGTCCGGCCTGATTGAGACACAACGACATTATTACTCAGGATCACAACCAGAGATACACTTTCTCACATGTACTTGTACTTCTTTGAGTATTTACCTTTTGTGCGTTAAGGTTCAACAGCGGCTACACTTCCTGAGGTTCCTCAGGAAACACCTGGACTCCAACCTGCTGCTGACCTTCTACTCAGCCCCTCCAGAAAAACCTGGTTATGCGATCCCATAATCAGCCAAAGTCCACATAATTATGGGGGGGGGGGAATTTTTTCAAATACGCCGCATAATTTGACGATTTCAGCGCACAATAACACAGGCTTGCATGATTTCATAATCACGCATTTTCATTGCAAAAATGTCCAAAGTTTTAGCGGAAAGTTGCAAAAAGTTATGTTTACTTCCAGTTGCCATGGTAACGTTATGAAGTGACATGACACATTTAATGTTTGGTTGAAATGTTTTTTTAAATAGCAAAGTTTACATTAAACGGTAAAGAAAAACAAGCTTGATGTGGAATATTTCTATTTTCTCCCTGTAAAGTGGAAAATCACTTTACACGTTTTTCTGATGATTATGGAGGCGTTGCTGTGTTTCAGTTCATTTGGAAAATGAGAGACTCGACCTTTGAAATGCTCACTCTGACCTTGACGACCGTTGCTGTAATGGAGACTGTGATCATACAGGAAGACGTCGTTCTGATCATCGGACCCCCAGTCAAACAGCTCGGACTCACTGTCCTCCTCGTGGCTGAGGCAGCAGGTTAACACAACATCTCTCCCTTCTTCCACTACGACGACTGCTGGCCCTGGAAGAACAACATTTTATATATATATTAGGGATGAGCCGAGTACTCGGCTGAAACGAGTATCCGGTACGGATAAAGCCCTTTTGCCGAGTACAAGTATTATACGAGTAATGTATATCTGTACTCGGATTGAATAAGTCTCCACTGACTCTGTCTCCGTTCTGTGATAGGCTAGTCACAGTGCTAGTCCCAGCGTCCTTATATTTGACTGTCTGAAAACATTCTTGCTGTATTTTATAAAAACAACATAAAAGGGAGTTGTGGTATAAATAAATAATATTACAAATTAAGATACACACATACACACACACACACACACACACACACACACACACACACACACACACACACACAC
>NC_048421.1:316456-317835 GCF_013103735.1 Etheostoma cragini | reverse complement strand
CAATGTTGAAAACAACAGACAAAGCCAGAAATCTTGGTGTAGTCATGGACTCAGACCTGAATTTTAACAGCCACATTAGGACAATTTCAAAGTCAGCCTATTATCACCTTAAGAATATATCAAGGGTTAAAGGACTTATGTGTCAACAGGATTTGGAAAAATTTGTCCATGCTTTCATCTTCAGTAGACTTGACTACTGTAACGGGGTCTTTACAGGTCTCCCTAAAAAATCAATCAGACAGCTGCGGCTGATTCAGAAAGCTGCTGCTCGGGTCCTCACTAAGACCAAGAGACTGGATCACATCACTCCAGTCCTCACTAAGACCAAGAGACTGGATCACATCACTCCAGTCCTCACTAAGACCAAGAGACTGGATCACATCACTCCAGTTCTGAAGTCTTTACACTGGCTTCCTGTGTCTCAAAGAATTGATTTCAAAGTACTTTTGCTAGTTTATAAATCACTCAATGGTTTAGGGCCAAAATACATTTCTGATCTGCTACTACACTACGAACCATCCAGACCTCTCAGGTCATCTGGGACAGGTCTACTTTCTGTCCCCAGAGTCAGAACTAAACAGGGTGAAGCAACTTTCAGTTTCTATGCTCCTCATATCTGGAATAAACTCCCAGAAACCTGCAGAGCTGCTGCTACTCTCAGTTCTTTTAAATCAAGGCTGAAGACCTTCCTTTTTGATGTTGCCTTTCTTTAAATTATGTTCTTTTAATGTTTAATTTCTTATGCTTCACTGTAACTTTTACTCTTGTGTTTTATGTGTCTTAATGTTTCTATCTGTTTTTATTTTTTAACTGTTTTTATTTCTTAACTGATTTTGTGTAAAGCACTTTGAATTGCCCTGTTGCTGAAATGTGCTATACAAATAAAGCTGCCTTGCCTTGCCTTGCCTTGCCTAGATAGATAGATAGATAGATAGATTGTATTAAGCAAGCAGTTACAAGCAGTCAGTAGCAAGTTACCAAGGACATACTCACTCACAAACCAAAGATACTAGAAATATACTAGAAGTAGTGGATCAGGGTTATCTATGATAGATTGTTGTGTTCAGTGACTTCCTCTCCACCAATGGTTTCTATCCAATGAGTTATTTAAATTGGTTCATCCAGGTTGTTTAGAGCCTGTCAGCACTAAAGAGTTTGATTAGTGAGCTCTAACTTGCAGGAGTTTGCATGTCATTTTTTTCTTAGGAATAGCCATGACCACTACTTCCCCAGACAGCTGTTCAGCGCTGCTTGTTGCTTTAACTACATATATGTAGTTCAGTGATATCAATGTAACTGTAAGCCATTTTAGTGCTTTTAGATCTCACTGCTGCTTTCGACACAGTTGACCACACAATTCTACTATCTCGCTTGGAAAA
>NC_048421.1:313483-316356 GCF_013103735.1 Etheostoma cragini | reverse complement strand
AATCCCTATTCTTTAAGTAGGATTCAAACCAGTTTAGTACTGAGCCAGAAAGGCCAACCCAGTTTTCCAATCGGTCTATTAATATGTCGCGGTCGACCGTGTCAAATGCAGCACTGAGATCAAGTAATACTAAGACTGAGATTTTGCCACTGTCTGTGTTAAGGTGGATGTCATTTAAGACTTTGACAAGAGCCGTCTCAGTGCTGTGGTGTGGTCGGAAACCCGACTGAAAGGTATCAAAACTTTTGTTTAGTGACAAGAAATGGTTGAGTGGTTGAAAAACCGCTTTTTCAATGATTTTACTTAAAAACGGAAGGTTTGATATTGGCCTATAGCTGCTCATTAGTGATGTGTCTAGATTGTTCTTTTTTAAGAGTGGCTTGATTACTGCAGTTTTCAGGGCCTGTGGAAAGATTCCTGAAAGAAGAGACATGTTCACAATCTGTAGAAGATCAGAAGCCAAACAATTTGAAACATTTTTGAAAACACCTGTTGGTAGAATATCAAGGCAACAGGAGGAGGATTTCAGATGTTGTATAATGTCCTCTAGGTTTTTATGGTTGACCGTATGAAATTCTGTCATACTGGAACTATTTTTGCTTGAACACTGTGACAACACATATGCTGTACTTGATATGGAGGCACTGACTGTTTGTCTAATCTTCTGAATTTTATCTTTGAAGAAGGAGGCAAACTCATTGCAGGCCTTGGTAGATAAAAGTTCAGATGCTACTGGCACTGGAGGGTTTGTTAATCTATCGACAGAAGCAAACAAAGCGCGTGAATTATTATTGTTTCTAGAGATAATATCAGAGAAGAAGGACCGCCTTGCATTCCTTAGTTCCAAATTATAAATGCGAAGTCTCTCTTTATAGGAGTTATAATGGACCAGGAGATTTGTTTTTCGCCACCTTCGTTCAGCTTTCCTACACTCTCTTTTTTCTGTTCTCACCAGTAGGACATTTCTCCATGGAGATCTTTTCTTACCAGAGACAACTTTTACCTTAGTGGGAGCAATGGCATCAATAACATTTCTAATTTTACAGTTGAAATTATCTACAAGCTCAGTCACTGGATGAAAAAAGCTGAGTAAATGTTTCACTGATGTTTTCAGTGATATATCGTTTTCTGATTGTCTTTGTTTGGACACTTTTGGGCACAGAGACAGTGCCGCTGAAAAAAACACATGAATGATCAGAGAGAGCAACGTCAGTAACCACAACCTTGGGAATGTGCAGACCCTTGGAGACAATAAAGTCCAGAGTGTGCCCCTTATTGTGCGTGGGCTCCGTCTCGTGCTGAGTCAGTCCATAGTTCTCAAAAACACACCACAGTTCTTTGCTCCCCCTGTCCTGGGGGTTGTCAACATGAATGTTAAAATCAACCGCAATGATTACACAATCAAAGTTAATGCAGATTATAGACAGCCGTTCAGTGAAGTCATCAATGAAGGTTGCACAATATTTAGGTGGCCTGTAGATATTTAGAAATATTGCTTGAGGGGAAGATCTTAATTGAAGAGCAACATATCTATCTATCCATCCATCTTGTTTTGAGTGAGATCCGGTTTCTGAGTGTCCTCTGATCCGGTTTCTGAGTGTCCTCTGTCTTCAGTCTCCGGGTGAGCTGTCCAACATCTGCACGGCTATGTCACAAGAGACAAGGTGGCTAACCGTAGCACATGCTAGTGCTAGCATGCTAGCTCGTTCTCAATGTCAAAACACTGTTCCAACAGCCACTAGTTGACCATAATCTCCAAAAGAACTACTTCCTGTCCCTGGTCTACTTCCTGTCCCTGTTGTGTCCCTGGTCTAGAAGACGTCTTCCAGCTAATCTTGCCTGACCAAAGCTGGAGAAAGAGTTATCAGATTATGGATCTTACCGAGCTACTGAGCATGTGCAGCTCCCAACAAAGATAGGATAGAAGGAAGATGTCTCACTCTGGAGATAAAACTAGTGAGATGTCTCACTCTGGAGATAAGACTAGTGAGATGTCTCACTCTGTAGATAAAACTAGTGAGATGTCTCACTCTGGAGATAAAACTAGTGAGATGTCTCTCTCTGTAGACACACAGGGTGAAAACTGGATCTGCAGCAAAGTGCAGTACAACAAAAATACGGTGTTTTTTTAAAATAAAACCATTGAAACCTATTCTGGAATAACCTAAAAATACAGTTATGAACCTGAAAATGAGCAGAATATGGACCCTTTGATGATGTGATGTGGTGCTTACCTAAACAAACATTTTCGCGCCAGTAGATTTAGGAAACGATTTGAAAATCGCCAGGGATATGTTTGTGATTGTGTGACGAATCTGTTGCCACAGGCAGCCCAGCGGCCGCTGTAAGGTAGACACAACGTACGGACACCTTTTTCTTTCTTATACTGTCTATGACGGTAACCAGTTGTTGTGGAAACCAGTAGGGGTATCACACCGGCAGAGGAACCGTGGTCTCAGAGAGGTTTAAGAACACGTCATGAATCAGACGTAGACTTCTCTTAGGGACTTTTAAGAACATATTTAAGAGAAAACTTAGGACCATATCAGTGAATGAGGCCCATTGTTTTTATCATTGTGCAACTGGTTCTTTCACTTTCCAGCAGCAAAAGGAAGGAAAGGGCATGGCAGCAGGAAAGAAGGTTCAGAGGGATCCAGTTTCTGAGACTTCAGGTCTGTATTTATAGAATACTGTTGCCTTGGTCCAGACCTTTGAACCTGTCTGACACTAAGTTTACTGATCAATCATCTGGCGTTGTGACATATCTCTACATACACACCGCCGCCCACTTGAGCTGGACAGTGTGATGGTGTAGTGGACGGTGTGATGGTGTAGTGGACAGTGTGATGGTGTAGTGGACGGTGTGATGGTGT
>NC_048421.1:311866-313383 GCF_013103735.1 Etheostoma cragini | reverse complement strand
AATGATTTGTTCCGCGGGACTGTTTATTCCTCTTGCTTTTTGACGGACACCTGTCCTTTTATTATTGTAACCCAACCATGACGATATCGGGACACGTTTACCACCTCGATAGCGCGATAACGTCAATATCGTTACATCCCTATAATGTAGTACTGATGCCCAAGACCAATTTCCCTCAACAACATTGCGTGAAGGTCTGGGACGGTGCCTGGGGATTGTCAGACCAGGATGGTGGAGAGGAACAATGCGGATTCAATCCTGGTCGTGGAAGAGATCAGATATTCACTCTTGGAAGGATCCTGGAAGGAGGGAGTATGCCCAACCAGTCTACATGTGTTTTGGGCATCTGGAGAAGGTGTATGGCCGAGATATGACCAGGAGTATGGGGTGAGGGGGTCTCTTCTCAGCGCCATTCAATCTCTGTATGACCAAAGCAGGAGCTGTGTCCGGGTTCTCGGCAGTGAGTCGGACTCGTTTCTAATGGGTTTTCTGGGGTGGCTGGCATCCGTGAGGAGCTCGGAGAAGAGCCGCTGCTCTTTTGCGACAAAAGGAGCCAGTTGAGGTGGTTCAGGCATCTGGTAAGGATGCCTCCTAGGGCCCTCCCTAGGGAGTTGTTCCAGGCACGTCCAGCTGGGAGGAGGCCTCGGGGAAGACCCAGGACTAGGTGGAGGGACGTCCAGCTGTGAGCAGTCCTTGGGGAAGACCCAGGACTAGGTGGAGGGACGTCCAGCTGGGAGGGGGCCTCGGGGAAGACCCAGGACTAGGTGGAGGGACGTCCAGCTGGGAGGGGGCCCCGGGGAAGACCCAGGACTAGGTGGAGGGACGTCCAGCTGGGAGGGGGCCTCGGGGTAGACCCGGGATTAGGTAGAGGGATTATATCTCCATCCTGGCCTGGTTGGAGATATAATCAGCATCCCCCAGTTGGAGCTGGTTAATGTAATCTGCTTGAGCTGCTCCCCCCTCAACCCGATAACTGGATAAGCAGAGGAAGATGGACGGAGAATCCGGTTTGCCCGAAAAAACAAGAAATTTGACTTTGGTTAATCTTTTTTCTCAAAGTACAACGACGGGTGGACTAGACTCTGTTTCCTGTACTTTCTTTCTACCAGAACCTTACTAGCTAATTAATTAGCCTGAGTTCAAAGCTGGCTATCCATTAACATCAGGGAGTGGCTTGTAACAAAGGGAACAATGTAATGCATCCTCCTTGGATTAATAAAATATGACTTCTTCCTCTTCTAGTGGAGGGGATCCAACAGCCCCTGGGAAGATTGAATCTGCATGCTGGTCCACAACAGAGAGTGGACCCTGTCAGGTATGATACAACAAGAGCTCAAACTCTGCAGGGGCCTCTTATTCTTGTCCTTCAGCTGAAGAACTTCTTGTTTCTGTTGAGAAGAGAGAATAGGCCTGAGTTAGGAAACACATACAGAAGTTTAGGAATCATAAAACTATCATTCATATTGTAGTCCTGTTAGCAGCATGGCTAGAGAAAGTTATATCGGTCCACCGCTTTG
>NC_048421.1:304635-311766 GCF_013103735.1 Etheostoma cragini | reverse complement strand
GGCGTAGGGAGGCGACCCTCTCGTCCACCGGGGTAAACTCCAACGCAGCGGCGCTCAGCCGGGGACTTGTGAGTATCCTCACACCCTGGGCAACTCCGGAGTAGGACAGCATCCAACCCCTATCCAGGAGTATGGTTCCAGAACCGAGACTGTGCGTAGAGGTAAGCCCCACCAGATCTAACTGGTAGCGCTCCACCTCCCGCACAAGTTCCGGCTCCTTCCCCCACAGAGAGGTGACATTCCACGTCCCCAGAGCCAGCCTCTTCCGCCCGGTTCAGGTCCGTCGAAGCCCCCTACCTTCGCTGCCACCCATGTAGCAGCGCCTCTGGATCCTCCCACAGGTGGTGGGCCCATGGGCTGGAGGGAGAGGTGCCACGTTGCTTGTTCGGGCTGTGCCCGACCGGGCTCCGTGGCAAACCCGGCCACCAGATGCTCGCTCACGAGCCCACTGTCTGGGCCTGGCTCCAGACGGGGGCCCCGGGCTTCCTCCAGGCGGGGTCTCTCTATCCCTTCCTTGCTCAACCATTGAAGTCTTCGAACCATTCTTTGTCTGGCCCATCCCCTGAGACCTCTTTGCCTAGGGAGACCCTACCAGGAGCACAAAGCTCCAGACAACACAGCCCTCAGGTTCATAGGGACACACAAACCTCTCCACCACGATAAGGTGATGCTTCCCGGAGAGGTTCTCTCTACTTGAATAGCTAAATAAAAACATTTCTT
Source organism: Etheostoma cragini (assembly GCF_013103735.1). NCBI lineage: Eukaryota > Metazoa > Chordata > Actinopteri > Perciformes > Percidae > Etheostoma > Etheostoma cragini. The sequence continues at coordinate 311,046 of NC_048421.1, read as the reverse complement.
TTATTGGAAAAACAAAAAAGGCGAGTAGAGTCGAGTAGATACCACGCAGTGGAAATACGCCATAAGATATACACAAACTGAGGTACACACAGAACCTTCTGCACAGAAACTCAGGTCTGGATTTCTGTGCTACCAAGGTTATAACCAAATATAGTAGAGAAACTTTAAGATATTGTGTCAGACAGTAATTACTCAAATGAAAACATGTTCAAAACCATATATGAATTGTGTACCACCATTTAATACTTAATTTTATCTTCCAGAGCCGTCAAAGGTCATCAAAGTGGTAGAAGACTATGATGCTGTGTTACCCTGCTCTCTCAGCACCAAGGAGGACATCACGTCTGGACTCTTTGACTGGAAGAATGATGCTCAGAAAGATGGAGGTCTGAAGAAGGTGTTCCTGTATAACACAGGCATTCATTACAACAACGGTCTACGTGGTCAGAGTGAAGAGTTCAAAGGTCGAGTCTCTCATTTTCAAGATGAACTGAAACACGGCAACGCCTCCATAATCATCAGAAATACAAAGATATCTGACAGTGGAGTCTACAGCTGTGATTTTCCAAATCGTCAAACACCTCAAACATTCTACATCAAGCTTGTTGTTGGTGAGTACTTTCATTATTTCTGCTCTTTTTTAACATTTAAATATGTCTGCAAGATAATAAAACTTATTTTTAAGTGGCTAATATTTCAGTAACTAATTAATGTTAATCTCTTTGCGATCATTTTGATCATTTACATTTCTGCCTCTTGATAAAGACACATTTTAATCTTTATAATAGCAGAATACCAAGGAACTGATTTATTTAAATGACATCGCTGTTAAACAGTCATTAGGTTTCATTAGGTGTGTTCATCTCACTTTCAAAGAGTTGCATTGATAAATATATTTACCCATAATATCAAAGCTTTATTTTTTATTCTATTTATTTAATATTTTAAATACAATAAATTTGTCATAATATGATGAAATTCACAGGATCTCTCCTTAACCTTGTTTATAATGTCTGAAAGACTGAAAATACGTTATTTTGAAAGTTTTGTTGAGTGGCGCTAAAGCTAAACGAGGAATTGAATGGATTTTTATTAGCGTTATTTTTACTTCCGTTTTAACTCAAATGGGGTACATTTAATCTTTGAACGTTTGTTTAAACGAGCCTCCGTTTCTTTATAAATATCTGTTTTGACCGTTAAATACATTTTAACTGTGGCTATTTTATTTATTATGAACAGAATAAATAGCTGGAGGTACTGTATGATTATTAATGAATCACTTAAAAGTGGACACATTTACACGCCATCGTCAGTTTTAAGTTTGTATAAATGTTAGTTTTCATCTTTCCTCCAGGAAGATGTGTGTTGGAACTTGGTGAATAAGGACGCTATACAAAGTGTGTGTTAAGCTCCGTGTATTGACATGCTGCAGAACATAAGTACACAGGTTGCACAAGAGAACGCTGACTTCCTGTTACAAACTGACATTCCTAATTACCCCACAGGGTGGAGCTGGTGCCTAAACTGTACAACAGGATACCCTGTAACAACGTGTGTGTTTGTTTGGTTTTGTTTCTGATTGTTTCTCGTTTTTTTCTCACTCGGTAATTGCCATAGTGAAGAAAATAGATGAAAAAACATCCCAATATGAATGTTTTAATGCTTTGATTGTCCTCTAGTGAGTTGTTGATACTGTGTTCAGGTGCGGCGCCAAAACCATTTGTCAGTGTACTTGAGGAAGCAAATGACTGGTCCCTGCTGCAGTGTGAGGTTCAGGGCTATCCAGAACCTGAAGTAGAGTGGCGGGACAGTGCTGGAAACAAACTACCTGCTGAGAAGACCCAGGGAGAACCAGTAGGAAACCTTTTCTTCATCACTCTCAGAACTACTGTGACCAAGACCGACCACTATTGCTGTGTAGCAACACAGGAGACCATCAGCCATCAGGTTTCTAAGGAGATCTATGTCATCACTTGTAAGATTATTCCTCATCCTGATTTCATCTGTGAATAATTTTTAAAAATGTGTGTGTGAAGCAGTGGCAAAGGCAGAGACAGTATTTTAGGTGGGCCACTACAAAAGTGAGTGGGCCATTTTCAAAAGGACAATCTGAAGGAAAAAAAGTATTTACCTTCCAACGTATACTGCATTACAACAGCAATAGCAGTTCTGTCTACAACATGATCAACCAACAAAGCTCAGTCTAAAAAGTTTTTACACAACATATTGACAAAAAACTGTCAATTTTAACCATGCAGGCAAGCAAGCTGCCCACCAGCAAGATGGAGACAGGGAAGGAGAATTAAACAATGTCTAAGTTGAAAACACATCTTGATGTTACGTAAGGGCCCTGTTCATGTTGGACAGACATATTAGTTGCATTGTGTGTCTGTTAAGAGACACAAAGGCTCTAAAACCTGCCCCGTTAACTGCCGTTTTAGCTAAGTGGAAGCTTGTACACGTAGCTGCAGTAATAAAATCTTTATAGGTTTTTGGGGGGGTTGCACTGGCCAGTTTTAATAGTTTTGATGGCCAGGTTGTACGCCCCCCCCCCCCCCTGTAAATGATGCCTATGCATTCATTCCACCTCTGTTTTTATCTGCAGAATTTTAGTTTTCAGGAACATTCAAACCTTGAGTTGTCCTTTGTGTGGAGACTGATGTCCAGTCTGCTGGATGTGATCTGTGTTACATTCTGAGTCTAACATTCACTTTTTGTCTTCTGTTTCAGGGCTCTCCCCTGGATCCATCGTTCTTATAGTTGTTGCTGTTGTTGTTGCTGTTGTTGTTGTTGTTAATGTAGCTGGTGTTCTGGCTCTAATGTGTGCAAACAAGGACCACTTTGCATTATATCATATAAAAGGTAAGTTAAAATAATGATTTTTATCAGTATATTTATGATAAGCAAACAACACAACAGATTAGTCATATGAATCTCATGTTTTGAGGTTGTTTTATCTTCAGTCATTAATCATTCTGATGGTATTTACACCAGAGTACGATCAGGTCAGTTCGATTTTCTTTAATTAAATTGTTACAAGATGTTATAATGTTCTGGAGAACATTTTATTTTCTGTTCTGTTAGAAGATGAAACTCCTGTTTGAATGAAGACATGGTGTGCGGATGAATACATTGCGTAATAAGGCTCATATCCATGATTTGAAGCGGTTCTACTTCCTGCTTGGGCTGAGACATGGTGACATTCTGCTGCTGATGGGAACGCTGGATGATATTGTGATATGTATGCATACTCTAAGAAGGGTTTGAAATGGATGGAGCAGACAGAAGGAAGAATGAGTCTCCGCCCATGATGAAGTACAACTTACAGTGCCTTGCAAAAGTATTCGGCCCCTTTGAACTTTTCAACCTTTTGACACATTTCAGGCTTCAAAAATAAAGATATAAAAAATTTATTTTTTGTGAAGAATCACCAACAAGTGGGACACAATTGTGAAGTGGAACGAAATCTATTGGATATTTTAAACTTTTTCAGCAAATAAAAAACTGAAAAGTTATTCGGCCCCTTACTTTCAGTGCAGCAAATTCACTCCATAAGTTCAACGAGGATCTCTGAATGATCCTATGTTGTCCTAATTGACTGATGGTGATAAATAGAATCCACCTGTGTGTCTGATCAAGTCTCTGTATAAATGCACCTGATCTGTGATAGTCTCAGCGTTCTGTTGAAAGCGCAGAGAGCATCATAAAGACCAAGGAACACACCAGGCAGGTCCCAGATACTGGTCTGGAGAAGTTTAAAGCCGGATTGGGATACAAAAAGATTTCCCAAGCTTTAAACATCCCAATGAGCACTGTGCAAGCAATCATTTTGAAATGGAAGGAGTATCAGACCACTGCAAATCTACCAAGACCTGGTCCCTGTAAACCTTCAGCTCAGACAAGGAGAAGACTGATCAGAGATGCAGCCCAGAGGCCCATGATCACTCTGGATGAACTGCAGAGAACTACAGCTGAGGTGGGACAGTCTGTCCATAGGACAACAATCAGTCGGACACTGCACAAATCTGGCCTTCATGGAAGGCTTGCAAGAAGAAAGCCATTTCTCAAAGATATCCATAAAAAGTCTCGTCTAAAGTTTGCCTCAAGCCACCTGGGAGAGACACCAAACATGTGGAAGAAGGTGCTCTGGTCAGATGAAACCAAAATCTAACTTTTTGGCCACAATGCAAAACGATATGTTTGGCGTAAAAGCAACACAGCTCATCACCCTCAACACACCATCCCCACTGTCAAACATGGTGGAGCAGCATCATGGTCTGGGCCTGCTTTTCTTCAGCAGGGACAGGGAAGATGGTTCACATGGAGGGGAAGATGGATGCAGCCAAATACAGGACCATTCTGGATGAAAACCTGTTGGAGTCTGCAAAAGACCTGAAACTGGGACGGAGATTTATCTTCCAACAAGACAATCATCCCAAACATACAGCAACATCTACAAAGGAATGGTTCACAAATAAACGTATCCAGGTGTTAGAATGGCCAAGTCAAAGTCCAGACCTGAATCCTATCCAGAATCTGTGGAAAGAACTGAAAACTGCTGTTCACAAACGCTCTCCATCCAACCTCACTGAGCTCCAGCTGTTTTACAGGAAGAATGGGCAAGAATTTGAGTCTCTCGAAGTGCAAAACTGATAGACATACCCAAAGCGACTTGCAGCTGTAATCGCAGCAAAAGGTGTCTCTACAAAGTATTAACACAAGGGGGCCCAATCATTTACCACTTTTCAGTTTTTTATTTGCTAAAAAAGTTTAAAATATCCAATAGATTTCGTTCCACTTCACAATTGTGTCCCACTTGTTGGTGATTCTTCACAAAAAATAAAATGTTTATATCTTTATGTTTGAAGCCTGAAATGTGTCAAAAGGTTGAAAAGTTCAAGGGGGCCAAATACCTTTGCAAAGCACTGTAAATTGTGTTTATGATTCACAATTCTCAATTTATTCATCCACACACTGAGTACTTAATAAAACAGGAGTTTCATGTTCTCACTAGATATATTTTCACGTTACAATGTGTAAAGTTTTCGGGTTCGGGTCTCTAAGCAGACCTGTTTTACTTTGGGACTGGAACTGATGAAGAGTCCAGGTGATGAATGTGAGGAGGAAGACGCAGGGCAGAGCAGCAGAAAGATCTCTATATTTAGCGTCTTAGCAGTTGTTTAATGTCCAGTCTGCTGGATATGATCTGTGTTATATTCTGAGTCTAATATTATCTTTTTGTCTTCTGTTTCAGAGCTCTCCCCTGGATGGATTATTTTAATAGTGGTTCTCACTCTTGTTGGTGGGGTTGTTCTAGCTCGAAGGGTGCTTATAACCAAGGGCTACATCATATTACAACATAAGAAAAGTAAGAACATCTTATTTTATTCTTAAATCATTATTCTTAAAATTATTCATCATATTTGATGTAGGTAATGTAAATAATATAATGGTAAAATATATTGGTTGTGTTTAAAAAAATATGCAGAAATTATTATACTGAAGAAAAAACTAAACTACATTTGTGGAATTTAATTCTGCTTATATGTATGTTTCTGCCTCAATAATTAAAGAGATGACTCTGCATGTAAACATATTGATTAATACATGTTTTTATTTTCAATGGCGAAAAGTCATCAAAGTGGAAGAAGGCAGTGATGTTACTTTACCCTGCCGCCTAGGGCCTAAGGAGGACCTCAGGTCAAAACAGTTTGCCTGGAAGAAATATCCCGAGAAGGAAGATGAATGGCACAAGAACGTGTTCCTGTATAACGGTCAGAGTGAAGAGGTCAAAGGTCAAAACAAACAGTTCCAAGGTCGAGTCAACTGTTTTCCAGAAGAACTGAAAGAAGGCAACGCCTCCATAAAGATCAAAAATGTGACGATGGCTGACAGTGGAGAATACTTCTGTATTTATCAAGATTATCAACCGTTCTACGTTGATCTTGTTGTTGAAGGTGAGTACTTTGATTAAACCGTTAAAGATGTCCTCTCATTTAACGAGTGGAGCCTCGTCTCCACCTCGTTATCCAGCTGCTGCAACTTAACTAACATCATGGAAACTTTGAACTCATCACTGGTGTCAGTTTCTCATTTCTTAATGAAATATCAGCAGTCTGCAGTAGATGAAATCTGCAATGACACAAAGAAAGCAGTAGACGTCTCTAAGTGCACCTGCTATTCTGGTTCATGTTTGTGTATTAACATTAACTTAATTTTCCAAAATAAATGTGTAATACATATTACTTTATGGAGGGCGCAAATCTGTGTAGATCAGCCACCAAAGAAATGATGTGTTTGCAGTTTGTGCAGCCTGAAGATTATCAAGAAAGTTGAACTGAATTTTCTTTATGATTTGTTTTGTCTTTTTTTCTGCAGCTTCAACTCAGAAGAAGAAGAAACATTCTTCAA
>NC_048421.1:301190-304535 GCF_013103735.1 Etheostoma cragini | reverse complement strand
ACCCGGGGCAGAATGCTGTCGGCTCTCTGAGACCCGGGGCAGAATGCTGTCGGCTCTCTGGGACCCGGGGCAGAATGCTGTCGGGTCTCTGGGACCCGGGGCAGAATGTCGGCTCTCTGAGACGGCATTGGCCTTCGGGTCTCTGGGACCCGCCCTGGTTTTCTGCTGCCATGGTCTTGGGCCAGAATGCGATTGTAATTTTCTTCCACTCCTGCCAGCGGTTCTATTGTATTTTGTGTTGTATTGTATGAAAGGGGGAAAAAATAAAACCAAACCAAATGCTTGACCTCTGTCGGGAGAGAAATTCCTTCTATAGCTGCAACTTGGATCAAAGTTACAGCTATAGAGGGATTTTTTGTTTGCCTGTAATCTGCATTTATTTTAGAAACGGACCAATATTTTTAAATATTTAAAAAAAAGACCAAATATTTTATTCATTAGAATGACAGTTGTCGTGAGCTTTTACTTTGAAAAGTAAGAGATATAGTATTTTATTGCAGATGTGAGCTTTTATTTTGAAAAGTAGTAGCTAGGGGATGGCAGAAGGAGTTTTTTAGGTGGCTATAATCTGCATTTATTTTATAGACGGACATATATTTTAATTGTTTTATTCATCAGTATGATTGTCTGCATTTATCTTGTAGACATGTTTTTTAGTATTTTATTCATTTGCATGATAGTTGACGCAGGTTTATTTTATTCAAGACTATTGTCTGCATTTATCTTGCGTATATATTATATTTATCGCTAATTAGAAAACTATTTACAGGACAGCATCGAGCTTCAGATCAGTGGTGTTGTCATGGTAACAAACAAACTACATACAGAACAAGATTTGCAACAACAAATACAACACATGCGGTTGCAATTATTAAGTAAAATGTAATGAACAAGAGTTTTCATACTCAATATAACTTTCTTTTTTTAACTTTAAATTTTGTTATGATTTTGTTTTTGTTTTTGGTTCTTTTTTTAATTTATTTTTATTTCCACACCAGATATATGTGAGTGTGTGTGTCTGTGTGTGTCTGTGTGTGTCTGTGAGTGTTTGTGTGTCTGTGAGTGAGTAAGAGATACACAGAGAGAGAGAGAGAGAGAGATAAAGAAAGAGAGAGAGGGGGGCGGGGGGGACTGTGTTCTTCAGATCAAATAGGCTGATGCTGTTTTTCAGATCTGTATTGACTTTAATGAAGACCAGTTTTTCCACGTGGCTAGGGTCTAAGTTTGCACGCTGTGGACTGACCACATTTCCAGCTGTGCTAAAAACACGCTCAGACTGGACACTTGTAGGTGGACAACTGAGATGCTTCAGTGCCAAGCGTGTAAGACTGGGCCAGCACTGAAGCTTGCCTGACCAGTATTTCACTGGGTCATCGGTAAGGCTGATGTCCCCGTCTGCCAGGTAGGCCACCATATCACCTGATGGTAAATGTGTCCTCATTGCAATAGCTGATTTCTTTCTCTGCACGAAAAAGACAAGACAGAAGTGCTGCTGGTGGCAGGTGTGTCTTCTGTGTTTCTTGCAGGTGTAGCCACAGGTTCACAGAGCTCCATCCTGAGGAGTAATGTCCTCTTCACTGCCTCCACATCAACATTGTTTGGAAAACAGCTGGCCTTATATCTGGGGTCAAGGAGAGTGGCAAGAAGAAATGTGAAGTTTGCAAAAATTGGTTCAAAACGCCATCCTAGTTCTCTGCTCAGATTGGCTGCCAGTTTCCTTGCTGCTGTGCCTAACTTTTCCCTGGACTCAGCCGCAACATCATCGCACAGCCCCACTGTGGCATCCTGATCATCATCACCAGCCATGAACTGATCTAATTCATCCTCAGATTCCCCACCAGCATGCAGGGACCTGATGATGGCGCAAAGGCCATGCAGGAGGGGGATGACCTCAGAGATGGAGGCGCTGTGTTTTGAGAGTGCCAGTGTGACCTCCTCAAAAGGACTAAGAACAGTGAACATGTCTAATGCTAACCCCCACTCATTTGGATAGATGATTGTTGGTTCTCTGTGGACTCCTGTGTCATAATCTGCACAGCCCTGCGCTGCTCCACCAGCTGCTGGAGCATGTAGAACGTATAGTTCCACCTTGTTTTAACATCTGTTATGAGCGTGTGCTGGGGGAGGTTCAACTGTGTTTGCAGCTCCTGTAGTCTGTGGCTGGCTTTGCTTGAGCGATGAACATGGCCAGATATGCTCCTGGCTTTGGAAAGAAGGGATGTAACAACCCTGTCCTTCTCCAGTGCTTTGATCACCACCAAGTGAAGCGTATGGGACACGCAACGGATGTGCCCAAATTCAGTCAAAGCTTTCACCATGTTCGCTGCCTGACCTGAAACAACAAACGGTATTGTGACAGATTGATCAACGGACTCTTCCCACTCTCTCTTTTCCTTAAGACAGCACAGAATGTTGTTTGATGTGTGCTCAATGTCCAGAACACCAACATTTAGCAGCCCTGCTTTCCTCTGTACTGAAGCTTCCCCTACACGTTCACACCAGTGCCCAGTAAGACAGAGATATGCATGTCCGTTGTGATTGCTGGTCCAGAGATCTGTAGTGAGGTTGATAACACCTCCTTCAGCTGCCTTAATTGACTGGACCATCTCCCCTCTCATTGCCTCATACAGCTCAGGCACTACAGTTCGACTGAAATAGTGCCTCAATGGGATCTTATACTTGGGCTCTAAAAAACCAACAAGTGTCTTGAAGCCTCTCCTCTCCACCACAGAGAAAGGTTTAGGATCCGTGCAGATCACTTTACCAATCATCTCTGTAATTTGTTTTGACCGGGGATGGTTTGCTGGGAACATCTGCTTTGCTGCAAATGCAGTGAGTATGGATGAAGAGGAAGATGAATCTGAGCCCTTAGCAGCACCCAGCTGATCACCAGTGACCCGAGAAGGAAGAGGAGAGGAGGAGGAGGTGGCTGATACAGTGGTCTTTCTCATGTGATGAACATTTAGCAGATGGTTATAAAGAGATTTGGGGAACCATCACCTTATCGTGGTGGAGAGGTTTGTGTGTCCCTATGAACCTGAGGGCTGTGTTGTCTGGAGCTTTGTGCTCCTGGTAGGGTCTCCCATGGCAAAGTGGTCTCAGGTGAGGGGCCAGACAAAGAATGGTTCAAAAACCCCATGAAAGACCGAGGTAGAGAGGGAGTGACCCTGCCCGGAGGAAGCCCGGGGCCCCCGTCTGGAGCCAGGCCCAGACGGCGGGCTCGTCAGCGAGCGCCTGGTGGCCGGGTTTGCCACGGAGCCCGGTCAAGCACAGCCCGAAAAAGCTACGTGGCACCCCCATCTCCATCCCATGGGCTCACCACCTGTGGGAGGAACCGCTGGGGTC